>NW_024067957.1:172500-304821 GCF_009389715.1 Phoenix dactylifera | reverse complement strand
TCTTTTAGAACAAATGTAACTCCCACTATTTTCTCGAATCCCTCACACTCCCCTGGTAGGAAAACGGAAATCCTACACGACTAGGGTTTCTAGTGGGTACTGCGGTCCCACCAATTTACATGTCACCTCACCTAACAGTTATTGGTGACACATAGATGGATGAGTGTACAACTCTTGTACAATGCTTCTCAAGCATGTTGCAGTGTAACTTGGTCTCTAAGCCATGAAGACCTCACCTAACAGTTATTGGTCCCATTTCTTAGTTAAGTCAGACCCACCGTATAACCGTAGGAATAAAGTCGTCATTGGGTCCTCACCTAACAGTTATTGGTGCCCAACCCCACCTTTACCCTACAACATCTCATGTCTATAGAGAGGTCCAGCCCCCCGATGCAACTTGACCACTGTGTCCAGCCGAGACAAATCAACATCAGAAAGGCCTTAGCAGCTCTACTACAGTGGAAGACCTATTGACTTAATATTGGTTAATCAGGTCTTAGTGTTTGCAACTTGAGCCTTTCATAAGAGGTAATCGAACAATTGGCCAGGTAAGCAGGTGGGAGGCTCCCCTTACTCAGAGAGTAAGGTCCTAATTAAGTAACCACCTTTCATGCTTTCCTAGACACCAATTAGATCAATTAATCTAATATGACTTGCTCATGTCGGTTCACTCTCGACTTGATTGAGGAGGTTTTGATTTAGGTCTCAATTAGGTTTGCTACATCACATGTAAACCTATCTACCCGACTCGCATTTACATCACATGCAAACGGCACATCACAGGCAGTTATAATCGCAGCATCAAATTAAAGCTAAACTTTAACTAGGTGATGATCATGGATTCTAATTAGGTCGTATTACAAGCACATGCACATCAATCGATCAAGTGGTCTTCAACTCTTGAATTGGTTCCAAGCCTCCTTGATTCGATCCTTGATCAACTCTTGATCCCATCGCCATCAACCGCTTAGATCACCTTTCATCTCATGCCTTTGCTTCAACTTGATCGTTAATGTACATCACATTACAGAAATACAACCAGATGTAAAATAAAAATAAAAATAATTTACATCTCCTTTTAGGAGGCACGCAGGCCTCTCAAAACATCAAACAAGATGCATGCAAGCATCTGAAAAATTACATGACATCGCAGATCACATCGCAGGTCATTACATTTGATACCAAAAGGGTTTGAATCCTATGATCATCACCGTATGCAACAATTATAATTTTCAGATCTGAAAACTAACTGATTATATCATGACATAGGTCGCTGATCATGCTAATCATGATTCTAAACTTTGTAATCCCATTAACAATACAATTAGAATCATCTTTTTATCACATAAAAATCAGCATGCAAAAATCAGCACCCCTGAAAAATCTGCATGCAGAATTTTTCAGCATGCATGATCATTCAATTTTCAGATCTAATAAGCCTTTAGATATTTAATTCTTACCTTAATCTACGAAGCTTAGGCTCTGATACCACTGTTGGGAACCCGCCCATGCCGCTGATATTTCAAAAATTTTCAGATGGCAGCGGAATCGGCATGCACGGGTTCGACGTTCATCGCATGAACGTTGTTTCGAGACCTTTCGTAATTAGGTAAGAATTAAAACTTTTAAAACTATTAGGAAGATCAAATCTTCACCTTGCACGGGTAGATGATCACCGCAAATCTGAATTCGTGGTTTTGGAAGAGGGTTCGCTTGAAGCCGTTCAAACGTCCGGCCTCTACGGGTATCCGCACGAAGCAGGATCCGATCCAAGCTCTCTATCTCACCGGGGTGCTAGCTCCCTTGCAAAGATAGCTTTGATGGCTGATGTCCTCTCTTTCAATCAACTCTTGATTGCACTAGAGAGGAGGAAGAAGAAGGATCTTGAAGAAGAAGAAGAAGATCAAATCCCTTCGCAGCCTTCTTCTCTTCACACGCGCTGAAGCCAAGGAAGAAGACCAAGAGGAGGGAGACGCCTCCTCTTCTTTTCCTTTGCTGATGGCGGCTGAACCAAGGGTGGAGAGGGAGAGGGTGGCCACGGCTTGGAGGAAAAGGATTCAATGCATAAGGGGGGCCGGCCCTAGTCCTCCTTTTAAAGGGAGTGGAGCTCCTAACAATTAGGAGCTCCATGACAACTTACCAAAGAAGAGGGCGCCGGCCCTAGCTCTTCATGTCGCCCTAGCCAAGTGAGAGGGGCTGATGTCCCTCTTACTTGGTTAACCTAATCCTCTTCCAAAGAGGATTAGGTGCCTCTCTCATGGTTTAATCCCAGTCCAATTAGGATTAGCCAATTGGGTTCAATCTATGCTAGTCCTAATCCAATTAGGACTTGAATGAACCATGACTCAATTAAACTCTTCAATCCTAATCCAATTAGGAGTCATGTTGATTCATTAGATTATTAATTAATTTAGACTTAAGGAATCCTAATCCAATTAGGATTTGTTTAATTTTAGTCCTAATCCAATTAGGACTCTATTTGAATCCGAAGTCCTAATCCAATTAGGATTTCTAGGAATCCTACTCCAAGTAGGAATCCAATTTTAATTCAAAATTCCTAATCTCATTAGGATTGCAGGAATCCTATTCCAAGTAGGAATCCCAGTCCTACTCCAACTAGGATTTCCAGTCCTAATCCAATTAGGACTCTAGGAATCCTACCCGAAGTAGGACTCTTGTTTCAAGTCCAATTAATTAATTCCCTTGGTTCCTTCTTCAACTTCTTATCAATCAAATTGATTACTTGTGATTCCTAATCACGATTTCAACCATCGGATCGGTCAATACTTCTAGTGTGTGTGACCCCATAGGTTCTATTCTGACTGGTAGTGAGATATATTATGATCTCTATCACAATATCATTAAAAAGTCCTTTCAATGGGTTGGAACGATTCCAACTCAACTCATTAGGGTTTATCGATCATCAAGATAATCCCTATGAGTCCCACCATCCACCAGTGACACCTAGCAGCATGTAGTGGCTACCCAGTAGAATAGAAAGATGAACCTCTAGGTGCAGTTAACATGTGATACAGTCCTACTATCGTGGATCCCTACAGGACGGAGGTCATGGACAACTCGTCAAACTCCATCGTCTGTCATATGTCAAGATTTGTTCGACTCGAGTTCGATAGTGGAAAACTCTTTCTCCACTTTATATTACTGCCCTGGCCAAGGTCTTAGAACTCAGTCTAACAAATCACATAGGATCACTCCTCTTCTATCAAGGTCGATAGATTCCTTATAGGTGCATACCCTACTCCTACAGTGAACCTACTGCAGCCAATCTACACTGCATGGACCCATATGGCTAGAGACCATGTATGTGTGCAGTCAAACTACAATAACCTCACTGTGAGTAGCCGAAGCACTGCAGGTCAAAGGACCAGTCACACTACTGCAACATCAAGCAAGTCACTGACGAGTGGATAGACATCCAAGTGACTTCTTGTCTTGGTCACGCTCAGTACCCTTGTTCTCTAACAAGCACCTGCACTATCACTTCAGTGTCCCTATACTGTGGACTCAAGTCTCGTCCATCGAGAAGGAAAGTGATCTGTGCACTGATCGGATCGATCACCGTCCTCGTGATGATCCATTGATTAGGAGCATTTAGAAATTAATCACCAATGATACATGGCTCAAATTCTCAACTCTTGAGAATATGTATCATCATCTTATTAATTTCTTGGACGATTCATAGACACATAAACAATATGAATGAAAAGATGCCTTTTATTTATTCAATAATAAATAGTCAAGTACAAAATTATGTCCCTAGAATCAACAATGTGTCAGCCAAATTGGCTTCTAGGGCATACATCTAACAAAGACCCCCATTCTTTAATGGATCCGATTACTCATATTGGAAGGCTAGGATGAGAATATTCATCCAAGCCCAAGACTATGAGATGTGGACCATTGTATCAAATGGACCATACATCCCATCCATCTATGTAGAGGGGGTCACTGTACCCAAACTAGAAAAGGATTGGGATGAACATGACATGAGAAAGGAACAACTCAATTCTAAAGCAATGAATGTGCTTTACTGTGCATTAGATAGGAATGAATTCAATAGAGTCTCTACTTGCAATTCTGCAAAAGAGATTTGGGACAGACTTGAAGTGACCCATGAGGGCACGAATCAAGTCAAAGAATCCAAAATAAATATATTAGTTCATAAGTATGAACTATTTAAGATGGATTCTAATGAGACAATCACTAGCATGTTCACTAGGTTTACTGACATTGTCAATGGCCTAAAAAGCCTTGGCAAAAACTATACTAACAGTGATCTTGTCAGAAAAATTCTTCGCTGTCTACCAAGGTCATGGGAAGCCAAGGTGACGGCAATCCAAGAAGCTAAGGACTTGAACAAACTTCCACTTGAAGAGCTCCTTGGATCCCTAATGACTCACGAGCTAACAATGAAGCAGCACAGCGAAGAAGAGTCCTCCCATAAGAAAAAGGTAATAGCTCTTAAATCTACATCATCTAACAAGGACTTATCTTGCAGTAGCAGCAGTGAAGAAGAGGATCATGAGGGAGATGATGATGAGGCTCTTCTTGTGCGCAAATTCAGAAAATTCATCAACCACAAGAAGTCCTATCATCAAAGGAGAGGCCCCTCAAATTCCTATCGCAAGGATAAAGGTAAGGAAAGGAAAAATGAGGGGATTGGTTGCTATGAGTACAAAAAGCCGAGACACATCAGAGCTGAGTGTCCCTTACTAAAGAAGAGCAGCAAGTACAAGAAGAAGAAAGCCCTTGTCACCACCTTATCGGACTCCGATGCATCATCTTCATCATCGGATGAAGAACAAGAAGTAAAGGCCAATTTCTGCTTCATGGCCAATGAAAATGAGGTAACGTCCGAAACGCATCTAGATTTTACATTTGATGAATTGTATGATGCATTTAATGAATTAATGATAGAATATAAGGCTATAAACCTTAAGAACAAAGAGCTAAAGCTAGCTAATCAATCTTACTTACATAAATACGATAAATTAGTTAAGGATAAGGACTCTATCACCAAAGAAAATTTAGAACTTAAGACAAGCAATCAACTCTTAACTCAAAAGACTAATACCTTGAGTAAAGATATTGAAAAACTAACTAAGAAAATTTCAGAACTTAAAAACAATAAACAAATCTTAAACGAGAATGTCATAAAAGATTTAATCATTCTAAAAATCGAAAAACAAACTCTAACTAAAGAACTTGAAAAGTACAAACCTTTGGTTGAAAAATTTACATATAGTTCAGAAAAACTGAATATGATACTTAATAGTCAACGAGCCGTATTTAATAGAGCGGGTTTAGGATATAAACCTAAAAATAAGCAAAAACTTCTTAGTAACTTCTTTGTTAAAGCTGGAGAAAGCAAAACTAAGAAAGTAACCTGTTTTTGTTGTGGAACTGTAGGACATAAAGCAAACATATGTGACTATAGGAAAGGGAAAACTAAAAGAAAAATTAAAAGGGTATGGGTTCCAAAAGGAACCAATATGACTAACCATGAAGGACCCAAGAAAACTTGGGTACCTAAGATTATATGATCTGCTTGTGTAGGAGTGTCTTGCAGCCAAGGTCAACAAAAATTGCTGGTATTTGGACAGTGGCTGCTCAAGACACATAACGGGTGACAAGGATCAATTCTTTACCCTTGAAGCTAAGAAGGGAGGTGCTGTGACTTTTGGAGACAACAACCAAGGTCACATCATTGGTATAGGTAAAGTACAAATTACCCCTTCTACTTTTATTGATAATGTTCGATATGTTGATGGTCTTAAGCATAATTTATTAAGCATTAGTCAATTATGTGATAGAGGCTATGATGTTATGTTTAAACCATCACTATGCATCGTAACAAACCCAAATGACAATAGTTTAGTTTTTAAAGGAATAAGACGTGGAAATGTGTATGTTGTAGACCTTGAGGATCTTGCCAAACACAATCCATGCTTAGTTGTTAATGAAACTAAGGACAATGATGCTAGTTGGTTATGGCACCGTAAGTTAGGTCATGCAAGCATGGACACAATATCCAAACTAGTTAAAAGAGATTCTGTGATAGGTTTGCCAAAATTAAAGTTTGAAAAGAATAAAATTTGTGAAGCATGTCAATTTGGCAAACAATCAAGGAACTCCTTTAAATCTATAAATTGTGTCTCAACTTCTAGACCTCTAGAACTACTACACATGGACCTATTCGGACCAACTAGAACCACAAGCCTAGGTGGAAATAAATATGGTCTAGTTATTGTAGATGATTATTCTAGATACACTTGGGTCATGTTCTTAACTCATAAGGATCAAGCTTTTTCAGTTTTCAAGAAATTTCATAAAGAAGTAACCAATGCTAGGGATACTTCAGTAATAGCTATTAGAAGTGACCATGGTACCGAATTTGAAAATTATTTATTTGAAGAATTTTGTAGTAAAAAAGGGATAACACACAACTTTTCTGCACCTAGGACACCACAACAAAATGGAGTTGTGGAGAGGAAAAATAGAACTCTAGAGGAAATGGCTAGAACTATATTATGTGAAAGTAACCTCCCTAAGTACTTATGGGGAGAAGCCATTAATACTTCCTGTCATATACTAAATAGAGTTTTATTGAGACCTATTATAAAGAAAACATCTTATGAACTTTGGAAAAACAGAAAACCAAAGGTAAACTATTTTTATGTCTTTGGATGTAGGTGTTTTGTTCATAATAATGAGAAAGATAATCTAGAAAAATTTGACTCAAAATCTGATGAGGCTATATTCTTGGGGTACTCTACAACTAGCAAAGCCTATAGAGTCTTTAATAAAAGAACCTTAGTTATAGAAGAATCTATACATGTTGTATTTGATGATTCTAGTGACATCTCTTCTAGCAAGAGAGTTAATTTTGATGATGATGCTGAAATTCTTGAAGAAAAGATAGATGAGATGACATTACAAGATGATAATCAAAAATTAATTGAAGGTGCATCATCAAGCCAAGAGGCTATTGTGGATCATAGGCTAACTAAAGCTTGGAGGTATGCTCACGGGCATCCTAAGGAATTAATTCTAGATGATCCATCTCAACCTATTAGGACTAGAGCATCCCTTAGGAACTTAAACAATCATCTAGCTTTCGTTTCACATTTTGAGCCCAAACACATAGAAGAAGCTGAAAAAGATGTAAATTGGATAAATGCAATGCAAGAAGAATTAAACCAATTTACTAGAAACAAAGTATGGAATCTAGTTGAAAGACCTACTGAATATTCAATTATAGGTACCAAATGGATTTATAAAAATAAACTTGATGAAAATGGTATTGTAATAAGGAATAAGGCTAGACTAGTAGCAAAGGGTTATAATCAAGAAGAAGGTATAGATTTTGATGAAACCTTTGCTCCGGTAGCTAGACTTGAAGCAATTAGACTTTTACTAGCTTTTGCATGCTCTAAGGACTTTAAATTATTTCAAATGGATGTAAAAAGTGCATTTTTAAATGGGTATATTAATGAGGAGGTATATGTAGAACAACCTCCTGGTTTTGAAAATCATCAATATCCTAATCATGTTTATAAATTGAACAAAGCACTTTTATGGTTTGAAACAAGCACCTAGAGCATGGTATGAGAGACTTAGCAAATTCCTATTAGAACATGAGTTCTCTAGGGGTAATGTAGATACAACACTGTTTCTGAAAAGGCAAAACAAAGATATGTTATTAGTACAGATTTATGTTGATGATATTATTTTCGGTGCTACTAACAATCGCCTCTGCGAAGAATTTGCTGATTTGATGCAGAGTGAATTTGAAATGAGCATGATGGGAGAGCTGAATTACTTCCTTGGACTTCAAATCAAACAATCTGAAGAAGGCATCTTCATCAGTCAAGCCAAATACATCAAGGAGATGCTCAAGAAGTTTGATATGGAGGGAAACAAATCAATCAGCACCCCCATGAGCTCATCATGCAAATTAGACCAAGATGAATCAGGTAAATCTGTAGATCAGAAGCTATATAGAGGTATGATAGGATCTTTGTTGTATTTAACTGCAAGTAGACCTGATATCATGTTTAGTGTTTGCATGTGTGCAAGATATCAGTCTAATCCTAAAGAATCTCATCTAATTGCAGTCAAAAGAATCTTTAAATACCTAATAGGAACCAAGAATATAGGTTTATGGTATTCTAAAGAATCTAGCCTAAAATTAATAGGATACACAAATTCAGACTTTGCTGGATGTAAACTTGATAGAAAAAGTACCAGCGGGTCTTGTCAATTTCTAGGAGAAAACCTAATCTCATGGTTTAGCAAGAAACAAAACTCGGTTGCTTTATCTACTGCTGAAGCTGAATATGTTGCAGCCGAGAGTTGTTGTGCTCAAATCTTGTGGATCAAACAACAATTAGAAGATTATGGCATTAAACAAGACAAAATTTTCATTAATTGTGATAATACAAGTGCCATTAATCTAACTAAAAATCCAATTCAGCATTCAAGAACTAAACATATTGAGATAAGACATCACTTCATAAGAGATCATGTACTGAATGGTGATGTGACACTTCAATTTGTTTGTACTGATGATCAATTAGCTGACATTTTTACAAAACCCTTAAGTGAAGAGAGATTTAGTGTGCTTAGGAGGGGATTAGGAGTGATTGATCCATCCTAGTGGTAGTTTCCACTAGATTCATTGATTTTGATGATTAGATTGTGGTTAAAATAGAGTTTCTTTTCAATGATCATCAAATCAGATCATAATTTAGTGATTTTCCCTCATTCGGCACGAACATAGCATGATTTTTAGGTGCGTGCCAAAGTTCGAGACGACTCGAGTAAGTTTTAGAGTCGGCTCGTAAGGGGGAGTCGATTCGGACATTTACGGGAGTCGACTCGAGATCAATGGCCGCAGAGGGTGAGTCGACTCGCATACAGTCGGGAGTCGACTCAAGGTCAATAGGCGCATAAGGAGAGTCGACTCGCGCATACTTTGGAGTCGACTCGAGGTCGAGTCGACTCGCGACTCAGAGGAGTCGACTTGCAGTCGGGATCCGACTTTTTAACCCTAGCTCCATCATTTTCAAAATATTTCTATTCACCGCTGCCACTGTTCACAAGCCCTAGAGCCGACTCCTAGGTCGTCTCCGGCCGTTCCCAAGCCTTTTTCCGTCCATTTTCCTCGTGTCTTTAGGTTCATTCCTCTCCCCTAGGTCAAAATGCCTCGTAAAGCCGTTGTCCGGAAGAGGCGCCAACCCGAGGCCGGTCCCGAGAGGCGATCCAAGGCTCGGCACGATCCCGCGAGGCCGCAACCTCCGGCTCGTTCCCCGCCGAGGGCCGTTCCCTCGAGGCCGTGTGCCGGGAAGGCGGTCTCCACCGGGAGATACGTCGATTTCGACTATCTCTCCCGGGAGGGCTTCACTATAGGAGATAGACTTAGGGCCCAGGATTTAGAGTATTTTTGTTCCCTAGACCTCCCCACATATCCTGGCCTGATTAGAGAGTTCTATGGTACTGTCCATAGGGGGGATGGGGGAATAGAGGGAACCGTAGCCGGTGTCCCACTGTTTATTTCCGAGGATTTCATAGCCCAAATCCTCCACCTTCCACAGTTAGGGGTGGCTCCCACACACCCCGAAGATAGGACTGAGGCCCTTACGGCCATTCTAGGGCATCCACCCCAGTCCCCTTTAGATGAGGTGTCCGCCAGCTCACTCTCAGTTGAGATGCGGCTCCTCTTGAGCATCATTTCTCGGTCTTTGTTCCCAAAGACCGGACGGTTCGACTTTGTGTCTGAGAGGGACCTAGCCCTCATGTACTACTTTCTCCAGGATACCCCCATAAACTTTCCCAAGATGATATATAGATACCTATGTGAGCCACTAGATAGACCTAGGCTCACCCTCCCCTATGGCATGTTGTTCACCCTTATCTTTAGGGAGGCCGAGATCCCTATTCCTGAGGGGGAACCCTCTCGCGCATTGCGATGGACAGATCGCATGCGTCCGGGGACCCTACACAGGATGGGGTTTCGGAAGGTCGAGGGGACATGGGTTAGGAAGTCTTCTACCTCCACACGTACCACCAGACACTCTCCTAGTCCTGACCCAGACTCTGATTATCCCACTCAGCCTTCCACTCCAGTACCCTCCACCTCAGCCGGACCCTCCTCCTCAGCTCCACCACCCATGGAGGTCCGGATCGCTCCTGAGCAGCTCCTGGAGTTGCGGCAGGAGATTGTCAGAGACCTGCGGGATGATCTACTTCGGGAGCTCCGAGGTTCAGTGCCTGCTCCCACTCCTGCACCCACATCTTCTGAGTTGGTCCCTTCCTTGACTGCCGTGACTGACATGACGGCCCATGTACGGGAAGAGATCTACAATGTCCGGAGCTTGATCCAGGCTCAGTTCTCCAGCATGAGCGAGGTCACGGGTATCACTCGGAAGATGCGCGATGACATCCGGAAGGACATGAGCACCACTACTCAGGGGGCCGAGCGCTTGTCGAATGTGCTCATCGACAAGCTGGACGCACTTCAGAAGTCGGTGACCGAGCTCGACACGATGCATAGCAGGGCCACCTCGGCCATTATCCGACAGCTAGAGCACGTCACCAATGCGGTCCAAGCACTCGCTGAGCGCATACCTCGGGGAGCCACATCCTCTTCGAGGAAGCCCTAGATATCGTTTTGTATTTGGATATGTATTGTTTTCCTTTACTTATTGTATTCTCAAATGTATTTACATACAAATCAATACAATGAGTAGCCATATTTTCTGCAATTCTGTGCCATTTGATCTATGATTGATTGTGTGTTCTGATTACCTCCTTTTTGATACGATGACAAAAAGGGGGAGAAATATTTAATAGATATGTAAATGGAATCAACATAAAAGGAATCAAAATGAAAATTAAAACATAATTTGTTCTTAGTGGATTTGGTACCTCGAGGCTCATTATCTCTCTGTTGGGGCTCCTAATGGAGTAATCTCCAGAATCTATTCAAGGGATATTCGGAGATTAGCCGAATCCTACTCAAGAACAAATTGACAGATTTTTCCTCTAAAAACCAAAAATTTCAGTTCAAAAACTTCAATGCATTAAAAGGAAATTCAGAGAATCAAAACAAAGTAGAATGCGTATGTTGAGGGGGAGAATCTGAATTTTTAAGAAAGCTAAATCATTAAATATATATAAGCCAAACAATTGATTGCATGATATGAAGGCTTATATGATTCCAAATGAAAGGGGGAGCTTTAACTCCAAAATTTATTGTTTCACACCTTTCAAGATTGGATAAATCAAATAACCAGACACTTGAATTCATTTATGGATTTTATTTCCTTGTTTATTGAGCAATTCACTTTACATATACTCAAAGTTTTGTCATCATCAAAAAGGGAGAGATTGTGGAGTGATTGATTAAAACCCCTATTTGATTTTGATGAGCTCAAAGCATTTGAGTATATCTTATGTTTACTAATGAATTCAATTAAGTGTTTCAGTGAAAATCGTGTCTAAGTGTTTCTAGACTTGGTTCAAGATATTTTGGATAAGGTATGAAGTCAGTTTGAACCAAAGTCTGAGACTTGAGTCGACTCCAGGATATTACGAGTCGACTCCAATCGTATCAGAATCACTGGCACGGGCTCGAGTCGACTCCAAACCAGTACGAGTCGACTCCAACTGAGAACAGACAGACAAACAGAAAGCATCAACTCAAAACCTGTCAACGAGTCGACTCCTGAAGTGCGCGAGTCGACTCCGATGCTTACCGAGTCGACTCCGGAGTAATATGAGTCGACTCCAAGAAGCTACAGACAGAAAAGTCAGAGAGCATTTTTTCGACCCTGAGATTCGAGTCGACTCCTGTGGAACGCGAGTCGACTCCGATGGTTGGCAGGTCGACTCCAAAGAAAGTGAGAGTCGACTCTCAGTGGAACACAAGGCAAAAGTCAGAGAACCGTTTTCGGACTCTGAGATTCGAGTCGACTCCCGCAATACGCGAGTCGACTCCAAGACAGCGCGACCCAAAAAGACAGAAGATCAATTTGTTGTCTCTGAGAGCCGAGTCGACTCCCAGACAGCTCGAGTCGACTCCAAGGCAGCGGTACACCAAAAAGGCAGAAGACTAAGTTTCGGAAACTGAGAGCCGAGTCGACTCCGAAGAAGTTCGAGTCGACTCCAAGACTGGACGAGCCAAAAGACAGAAAATTGGGAGTTCGGGCTCTAAGCGCCGAGTCGACTCCCAGGACTGTCGAGTCGACTCGACAGACCAAATTGAAAAGTTGATCTACGGATTTTATGGGAGGAGCCGACTCCGAAAATGCCAAGTCAGCTCCAGAAGTTGGCGAGTCGACTCCGGGTCAAGACGAGTCGACTCCCAGTCGAAGAAGCTACTTTAATTCAAATCCGGAACAGTTGCCGAGTCGACTCCAGAAAAGCATGAGTCGACTCCCGCTACAGCCGAGTCGACTCCTGATCGCGCGAGTCGACTCCGACCCCAACGGACACATTGTCAGGTTGTGCAGAGTGTGCAGAACGGGCAGAAATAGGTGTCTAACGGCTAGTTTCCGTGGGGGATGGCTTAAATAGCCACAGAGGACTGTAGCAAGGCAGAGAACTACCATTCCATTCAAAGAGATCAAGCATATATTCTCTGCAAACTTGCTTTCAACGAAAAAGAAGGAAGAGCGCCATTAACTCAATCCAACAACCTCTTCCCAGCATTGAAAGAAGTCTCCTCCTGCATTCAAGTCGATCAGACGTTCCAGAGGAGACTCAAAGTTCAAGAAGCCTTATTCTACTCCAACGCAAAAGTGTTTGAGGGCTCTTAACTTCTCTCTAGTTTATATTGTAGCAAATCTGCTTTTTAAGAAGCTCAGTTTTTCTGTTTGTTTCTTATTCTTTCCATATTGTTTTTGCTTGATTCAATCGGGGGATTGAATCAAGGGTGTAGAGGTTGGTTGGTGAGCCGAGTGTAAAACCAACGTGTAAGGGTTCGATTGTGATCCCGGGAAAACAATCGGGGTTGGTTCTAGTCGGTGAGCCTGGGAAAACCGACCGAGTTCGTTGTGAGCTCGTAAAACAACAAGTTTGGTTGTGAGCTTGGAAAACAACCGGCTGTAATCCAAGGGGTTATAGTGAATTCCCAAGTGAGACTTGGGGAGTGGACGTAGGAGCAAGGGTTAGCTCCAAACCACTATAAACATCGTGTTTGTGATTGCTTGTCTCTCTTTCTCTCATTCTCATTTCACTCACAGCACATAGCAACTAATTAATCACCTTGCAAAAGTATTAATTAGTCATCTACAAAAGTTTTAATTGTAAAATTATTTTAAAACCCAATTCACCCCCCCCTCTTGGGTTGTCTATCTGGGCAACATATTATTTATGTATTGCTTAAATAAATTTTAAGAATCAGTAAATAATTATCTATAAAAAAATCGAGCTAACTTGCCTTCTAAAACCCTCATGCTGCATGTTCTTTCTTCATTTATGTGACCCTCTATTTCTCTTCACATGCGAGTGGGTCTTTCAAGGGAGATTATCTCCACTTGAAATGACATGTTGTTAAAAGGTATTAAACTTTTACTGAGATTCAATTTAAAACTTTAGCAATGATTAACGAATCATGACCTGAATTGCTTGCAGGCTACACTTTCTAAATAGAAGGGCCGAAGAAAAAAAATCGTAGTTAGCTTTCCTCTATTTCACCATCTTAATTTCAAATCCTGCTTTGGTACTCCAAGATTTTGTACTCAGATACAGGCAAATAGTGTGGCCTAAAGTGACACAGGAGAGCTGAATTGTTCTGATTGTTGTGTTTAGAAACGCCTGAACGCAAGAACAAATGAAAAAACATTTGACTCGTTCACAAGTATGATTTATTCTCTGTCTTCTTCTTCTTCTTCTTCTTCTCCTTCTTTTCTCTTTACCTCTTCCAACATCCAACATCTCCAATAAGATATACAATAAACAGGATGACAGACTAAGTCCTACCTCAAAGCTGCAGATGTTTGTTAAATAAAAACAACAGAAAAAATACGAAAGCGTATGATTGGTTTAGTCTATGACCAAGAGAAGGGCGGATAACACGCCGTTTACAAAGCTCCATATGTTAAAGAATTTGGATGCTGACTTGGGCAATTCTATGATTTGACTAATATGACGCAAAAGAATGGAGGTCAGGATGTATCATGGTGTTTGACAATTTGCAATTGTTCTCTTTAATGGTGGCATGTGGAGTTGGTCAAACTACTTCAATGTGTTGGTTGACTGGTACCTTATAAATGATTTTGTGTATGAAAATAAATGAGAAATTGGAGCCAAAATTCTTGATGTCATTGGAATTCCTTTACTTCTGATTGGTACTGTTGCCTGTACACTTGATAGCCAAAATGTTTCAGAGATATTGAGTTTCAGCACACATTCGTGGGACCAAAGACTCATATACAAAAATTAACAAACAATTGGCATTCTTTTCGATCAAAAGTCCAATGTTGATCTTCAAAAAGAACAACTTTTATTATATTTTTTTCATATGTGTGAGGATGGTAGTATTCCTTAAAACCACTTGTTACGAGATATCTATTTTGGCGAGGTGTCTGTTTGATAAAGGAGGCTTCAGCTTTTGTCATGTATCTTTGCTGTTGTGTGTTTATTCCGGATTTTCAGATATCGTAACTTTTTTGCTTATATTGTTGATTGAGTTCTTTATTATGTGTGACTGCAAGTACAAGCAACCTAACAAATGACAAGGAGAGCTCTTTCCTACATCAAATGCTTATTTTATAAGAATATTAAAAGTAATGTACTTTTAATATTTAACTAATATTGATTCTTTTTTGTGCATACTAGATTACAATATGCCGCGAGGAAGACGTTTCAGAAATATTGAGTTTCAGCACACATCCGTGGGATCTACTTCTGATCGTTTCCAGCAGCCCGATGAGCCCCATACTCAGTCCGGGTCCCAGTCGGAGCACGCTCCACCTGCAGATCGTCCAGACACGGATAACGTGGACGTCATGGGTAATTTGATTTACAATCCTTTGCCTTTAAATCATTTGCCTTTAAAAAAGTACATTACATATGGCATATTTTTTAGATGCTCGGATATGCAATATATCTATTGATGAAAGATTTTGAGAGAATATCACAGAAAAAAGGCATCCGTTAGTCATATTCTCCAACATCTATCACAATATATTTTACTTGATATGTTTGTTGGCAGTTTTTGTATGGATTGTTCTGCAATGCCAAGTTTCAATTTATGATTTCCTGAGTACTTGGTAACTTTACAGTCAGTCAACTGACTCTGTGGTTAGAGATGGTGGTATTGTGCTGTTGATGGCAGGTCTCTGATTAAAGAGGAAAGTTTAATGCATTTAATTTATCAGATACTGAAAGATTAATTGCCCTATTACCCTTGGCCAAATCAATCTTGAAATTTAAAGCAGTGACCTGTGTATATAATTCTAATAATCTATTCTTTTTTCCATTTTGTTATTATGTGTCAGCCAGTGTTCTTATTATGCTTGATATTTGCTCCAAATTTATTTTATTGTCTGAAATATAAGAATGGCTCCAACTGTATGTCCTAGTATCTCTCTCTCTCCCTCACTATGTGTATGTGTGTGGCAAGTTGAAATTTATCTAAAGCTTTTTTTTTTGTGTGTGTTGCATGACTCTTGAAGTAGTGCCATATATGCTTTTTTGATTTTTTCTCTTGTTATACTTAAGGCTATTCTCACACTTGATGGTCTCAAAATGTTGTATGGTGTTTATTTTATACCTGGTCAGGATGCCTGGCTCCTGTATTTGTGAGTATAATCCACATGGGCAGGAAGGGCTGAATATGATGAATGCCTGGAGAGAGAAGAGGATGGGATCAAGGAAAGCCACCAGTTTTGCAAAGCTGAGAATTTTGGGTACTAGTAATCCATTTTTAGATGAATTCCTTCTGAAGATCTTGGCATTGAAAAATAAGCAGCCTTTCCTAAACCAGCCTACAGAGCACTCAGTCTCTTCCCTGATCCCATTTCTTAGTTCTTCCCACCGGGGTGCGGGACAAGGCAAACAACCTCTTAAGTTATACCAATATTCTTTTTGACATGTCAACCAAGATTTTTTCTCTTCCTGTTGGCAAATGACAATATAACAGAAGATCTTTTATTTTGGTATCTCTACATGTTCAGGTGCTAAATCCTGAGTGCTTATCATACATGGGTATCTCTTCCTGGCAAAATTTTTAATGGACTTCTTATTTTATAGATGGACGTATGGAGCCTACCTGAGGATGAGAAGATTGTTGTCCATTGCAACGAACTAGGGCAGCCCATCAAGAATGCTGCAAGCATTTTATCAACTTTTTTAGGATCGGTTGCGCGGAAGGGACAATTGTGTCCACTTAACTATACGAAATGGAACGAAATGCTTCCTTCGTATAAGGTTGAGCTTCTTAGAGTTGTTGAGGTAAAGAATTGAATTTGCTTACTATCTTCAATTATTTTTTGATTTAACATTGATATAACATTTTTGACTTTGATGTAGACAAAGTTTGTCCTTCCTGCAAATAGCCATGATTGGGTGCTGAAGTCCGTCAACCGCAAATGGAAAGAATATAAGGCAAAGCTAAAGGCGGATTGGAAGCACGAGGGCATGACTGAAGAGGAGGTGGCCCGTGTTTGTCCTCCAGATGTAATCTCTCATCAGTGGAGGGAGCTTGTCCACTACTGGTTTTCCGAGAGATCTCAGGTTGTGTATATTTTTTCAATACCTTAGATTGTATTTACTATTATTATAGATTAGAAATTTATACATTTTATGCATTACATTGTTTATTGTTTTTCAGGGAAGACATATTCCAATATTGGTAGAGCTGCTCGAGCATCACAGACTGTTCCTCACACTTCAGGCTCCATGAGTTATGCGAGGCGTAGAGCTGAATTCGTAAGCTTTCTTGAAATAATTTAAATTTATTTTAAATTATTCTATCATATAGCATGTATACTCTTGAAATATACTTTTTGTTGTAGGTGGATGATAATGGGAGGGAGCCTGGTAGGGTGGAGTTTTATAAGATGACTCACACCCACCGAGATGGCAGCTTTGTCCGAGAGGAGTCAAGAGATATAGTTGTATGTATTCATCTTTGACTTGTGCTGTATTTTTTTTTGGTTCTATTATTCGCATACATTAATTTGATTTTTTTTTGGAGAGATATAGGATAGGGCAACAAATCTTATTTCGGAGCGCGTCGGGGGGTCATCATCATCCGATGCGACCCATAATATTGAAGCTGAAGTGCTCGCTGAATTGATGGGCCTAGAGCGTTATGGTCGAGTGAGGGGTTACGGCGTTGGAGTTACTCCCACTCAGTTGTCTTCAGTGGGCACATATACAAGAAATGCCAGAGAATCTAGTAACACTGCAGAAGTTCGTCGGCTTCAAGCAACTATTGATGAGTTGAAGCAAAACCAAGCAAATTTGCAGTCTCAGCTTACGAATATTTCTTCCATGTTACAACGGTTTCTCCCTTCTCAGGTAAATAACTATATATATTTTAATATTTTACATATTATCAATTATGATATATGAGTTAATGTATCACATTATTCTTAACTTCTAAAGTTTTTTTTTATTTTTTTTGTAGATTCCTGATACTTCAATCGCTAGTAGAGATGATGATGGAGCTGAATCCCGTCCCTGATGCATTCTAGATTATCTTTTATGAGTTTGATATGTATATGTTTCTGCTTTTTCAGAGTACATTGTAATTTGCTTTTTCAGAGTACATTGTAATTTGCTTTTTCAGAGTACATTGTAATTTGTATGGCAGCTTTTCTGATATATGAGTCAAAAACATGGAGTTTTAATCAGATATATCAATATTCATATTTTGAATGATCTGAGTATTTGTGTCAATGTATCAATGTAATACAGGTTCATATTGTTATAATATATGTTTTGTAATTTGTATTTATAATACTGATTATCGTTTTATTTTTTTATAAAAAAGACAATTTTCGACGCTTTTAAGCATCGGTAAAAAAGGTCGGGCACCACCGGAGCAATTTCCGACGCTTAAAAGCGTCGGTAAATCATGAATTGCCGACGCAAAAAAGCGTCGGAGAAACCGAGACAATTACCGACGCTTTCACGCGTCGGTAAAAAAGGTCGTGGCACAAGCGGCAATTCAGCAATTTCCGACGCTTAAAAGCGTCGGGGAAAGGTTAATGCCGACGACGCTATACAAGCGTCGGTAAATCATGAATTGCCGACGCAAAAAAGCGTCGGGGAAACCTCCCTGTCGCTTTATCGCCGACGCTATATAAACGTCGGTAAAGACATGTTTTTGCCGACGCTTTACTCAAGCGTCGGCAAAAACTTTTGCCACTCTGGTATATCCGACGCTTTGCCAACGCTTGGCTTTGCGTCGGGGGTATTTTAGCCGACGCTAATTAGCGTCGGCAAAGCTCCAAAAAAGCGTCAGGTAAGGTCCTTTTTACTGTAGTGGATGAACCACCTCAAACCACAGCACTTGGAGACTTCCCTTGGCTGCTAGAGGTGTGGATCACTGGTTCTTTGATGGTGGAGGAGAACAAGAGCCAAGCGGAAATAGGCTCTTCTTCCTTATGGCCTAGGATTCTTGGGGACGGCGGCTTACATGTATGAGAGGAGGAGAAGATAAGAGAATAGGGTTTTTCAGGAAGAAAGGAGTATCATATGATTTCATTCCATCCATACACAAAATACGTGAGTATATATATACATGGTTAATCATGACCCAAATCCAAAAACTTTCCTAGGCTAAACCACATGAGAAAGCACTCAACTCAAGCCCATGTACACCCATGACTTGCATACTCTCTCTTCCTTTGAGCCTAAACCTAGCCCAATAATAGCTAGCCCCCTCAAGACCCAAATACTTGAGTCTTGTTAAGTGCACATTCGTGCACATTTTAACACTCTTTTGGACCTAATTTTCTAAAGTTCTCCTGCATATAACTCTTAAAAAGATGTATTTCTTTATTTTGGTTTCTTTATTATAATTAAAGGTCCTTCCGGGCCGAGCCCACCTAAACTCTAGGTCACTCCCTATCTTTCCACTACATCATCACGATTCATCCCTATTATTATGGATAGAAGTTCATCTCAACTAATTGTGATCAGGCACATTTCAGCCATGGATCCCTTGTCTTTACACCACTCTCACTTCATCACAAAAGAGAAGATTTTTTAGCATCCAATCAACTGAACAATGGCTGAAATTACTGAACAATGACTATAATTACTGAACAATAGCTAAAATTAGGCTGAATACATAACACTGTTCATATGAACAGTGCTACGAGAAAACACTGTTCACTTTTTTTTCTCACTGTTCTTCTTCCTCCTCCTGCGCTCCCAGAATTTTTCCAACATCCAAAGCTGCATCAAGCGCCCGTTCCGTCCGCATCCCAGCAAGGATCCCGCGGTAGCTACAATCTTCAGCATCCCACGTCCATTCCGAGTCCACGGATCACCTTCTCGAATCAGCTTCTAGATCCACATGATCAACTCCCTTCCATGATCCAGCCGTTTGCCAGCATCCGGTGCCCCAACGATCAAGCGTCCGCTTCTTCTTCAGTCCGTGATCCCACGCTACATTCAAGCCTCCGAATCCGCCTCTTTCGTGAGCCCAAGCATCCAAGCCCCCGTCCGCGAGCAATCTACTGCATGCCTGCGTTCATCATCAATGGATCCCACGCCCGTTCCATTCCAAATTAGCTCTCCCAGCACCCGTGGCGTCTTTCCCATTTTTCGCCATCAAGGAGCTGCTCCAACCTCGCATCCAAGGATCACGCGTCCGATCCAGCCGTTCGCGTGCATTCCTCCCATCGATCGTGCACTCCCAGCGATTTTCTAGCTCCTACGATACATGCAAACGCGATCCATCCGTGCGTCCACCTCTCCCAGATTCGCCATCGTCCACCAGCGCGCTCCCAGGGGATCCATCTGTAACACCCTGAAACAGGGTTAGGGTAGCTTAAGTAATTTTTTACTAGTTATTAAACATTTTCATGATTTTAACCTAGTTTATTATGAGAATCCGAATGCACATGAAAGGTGAGGGAATATCAAAAATTTTGTGATGCAAATTGGATGGAAATTTCCCAGGAAGTTTGATTCAAAATCAATTCAAAAAGGTCGAAATTTCAGCTGTTACAGAAAATTTTATGGTTCCACGGATTGAGAGTGCAATAACTCTGGATAGTCTCCATGAATCTAAGTAAAATTTTAAACACATAATCTACATTGAGTGAGGGATTTACTGTTGAAATTTCTGCTCAAACGGATTAGCCTACAGCCTGGAACAAAACAAGTTAGGTGAGTCCCTCGGAAGCCTGTCATTACAGAAAACTGCAGACCTAGATTTGTCCAAAATTTCAGTAAAAAGTAGGAAGCATGATGTGGCCTGAAACCTAGTTTTTTAAAACCCCCTGGAAACCACTCTTTTGACACGTTAGGTATCTGGGAAGCTAACGTGTCAAGAGGGGGGGGTGTCTAGCATGTTTTCAGCAGGCAGCAACTTGTGCTGCTGCTGTTCAACCGTTAGGAGAAGTTTAGTTGTTGGTTGTAGGTGCCAGCCCAAATCAGGCCAGGAAAAGCTCCAGGGAGGGAGAGAGGAAGCTAGGGAAGAGAGAGAGATACTTGGGGAATCCAAAGAATTTGTGGAAGAAGGTTTAAAGTAAAGAGGAAGAGCAACTTGCTGTTGGGCTGCAGAACAGAAATACAGAAATTCTGGTGCACCCAGGCTTCCCAGCGAATTTCAGGTGAGTTTTCCAAACTTTTTAGTGATTCTAATTGTAGTCCCACGTAGGAGGGTGATAAAGGAAGATTTTAGTTATTTTAGATGAATTTTTAGGTATGAAAAAGGATTTGAACTATGCTTCCGAAGTTGTTGAAAGCAGTCTGAAATTCTGCAGAATGAAGCGATGGGATTTCTTTGTGTTTTAGGTGATTAAATTGTTATTTAAAGCTGAAAGTTTGTAGGTTGTGTTAGGGATTTCCTAGTCCTAACACAGAGCCTAATAGGTGGAATTGATTGTTTAAGAACCTCCGGGTGTTAAGAGGTTTAATTGGCTCGAAAATAGAACAAACAATTTGAAAACAGGGAAATTGAATTCTGATTTATTTTTGATGTTAAGTAGTTGTTTGGCAGCTGAAAATTTATAGATGATATAGAAGGTTTTCTAGCCCTAACCCAGGGTATCAAAGAGGGAGATAAAAGCTTGGAAACCTTTGAGATTTGAGAGGTTTTATTGATCCTAAAACAAGACAAGCAAGGTAAAAATCAGAAAGTTGAGATAAGGGTGTTGGATTTCTTTTTGGAACATGCATAATCATGTTGCATCATATAGGTTATAATTTTGATCGACTCTTTTAATTGTTTAGGAGGAGAAGAGAGTCCCGGAAGTGTGCCGGGAGTATCAAGCACTAGGGTGGTGCATTAGCCATCACAAGGTGAGTGGTTTTCTTCTTAACTATGGTAGTTTATTTTATAATTCTAGAGAAATAAATGATGTCTCCAAATTCAGAATGAATATGCTATATAATGAAAATAAGAAGTATTAATTCTCATGATTAAATTGCTTTTTATCAGTGGATAAATGATCTAATTTGGAAAATATATGCTATGCTTGAAAATACTTTAAATTCATGTTTGTTGATTCGTAAGTTTATGAACTTGTTTGGGAATGGATTAACCCAAAGTGACTGAACCACTTAAAACCCCTTATCACGGCCAAGAGAGTCATTTTAGTTTGACTCCAAGCTATTCTGGAGTCGGCCCCTGTACTCTAGAGTCGACTCCAACCTTGTTACAGTAACTAATATTTGCACTTTACCTTGGATACATCACATCAGAGTTTATGATATGTGCCCAGTAGGGCAGAGATGGGACGCCGGGAGGGCGTAGCTATGATATGTGCCCTGTAGGGTAGAAATGGGATGCCGGGAGGGCGTAGTAATGATATGTGCCAGTGGGGCAGAGTTGGGATGCCGGGAGGGCGTAGTAGTAGCACCATGCATAGGACTGTCGGGCTACACATGAGAATGGTGCCTCATGCGAGTGGCCGGCAGTAGGGCTCGCGGGAGCCATGATTTTCAATATTTAAGCTATGTATACATATGACTGAGCAATAAATGTATTATTTTTAAGCATAATGATTTTAGAACCTATGTGAATGTTCTATGTATCAAATTCCTCAAGGAAGGAAAGTGGACTCTACGGTCCAAAAAATGACTTGAGCAAGGCGATTTTATTAATGCTTTATTTTAAAACAACAGCTTTATTTCCTACTAGTTGTAGTACTATTGGCAAACAACAGATTTCTTATGGGGTTGAAATCTAAGTGCTTTAAAATCAAATGCAAAAGTTTCATATGTGGCATAAACATGTTATATTTAATGTTTGTAAATAAGTATCACAGCTGAAACCTCTTATTTCCTCATGGTTAACAGATTATCCACTTACTGGGACTTAGGTCTCATTCCTCTCTTTTTCTGTAAATTTTTGCAGATCGAGAGTCATAACATTATAAAGGTACCGCATCAGCATCATCCTAGAAGTTTGTCATAGAAGGTTGGCCATGCCCCTCCGAGTGAAAAGAAAAACCTTTGTATTATGCATATAGGTGGGGTGTGAATGTAAAGTAACTTGAGACAGATGTAAACTTTGTTATATTTTGAGCTATGTATAGTAGACTTTAAGTTATAAATGAAAGCTTGGGTTGCTTTTAGTTATGATTAAAGTGAGTTAAATTAATTAAACTGACAGGTTTAGGATGTGTTAATTTTTATTGGTTGGTTGGTTGGATATAGTAATTGACAAGTTTTTAATAGTAACTTGTGAACCGCGGCACAAGCTGCTAATAGAAACTCTGCTCGGTACTGTACCCGACTAACCTACTGTGGGAAGGGATCCCATACCATCACTGGATGAGAGTTGGCTATATAAAGAGGCCATTGGCTAGGGAAGAGGGGACGGGGAGGAGAGGTTCTTGGTTGGGCCAAAGAACGGGGAAAAGAGCGAGGAGGTGGACGAACATAGCTCGGGTTCAAAAGAAAAAGAAAAGAGGAACGGAGCAGGGAAAGTGCTCTATTCTGGAGAAAAGAAAAGAAAAAAAAGAGAGTTCCACCGTGGGAGAGAAAGGGAGAGAAATAATGAAATTATTTTTTTTCTTTCTTTGTTATTTTATTTGCAGAAGAGAAGAGGCATTAGGCTTCCAATCTCCATTTTTATTTTTGTAATCATTTTTTTATGAAATCCATCAATTTTCTTTCATACAATCCGTATTCTAGGTTCAGTTTAATTTCTACTTTTTATGCAATCTATTAATTTGTCTTTTATGCACTCCATGTCTAAGTTTTAATTTAATATTCTGCAATTTATTTTATGCATTCTGGAATTCTTATTTTAATTGCAGAAGTTTTCTTTCTTCCCTTTGTTTATTTTTGAATAGAAAACTAGCTTTGGTTTAGAGATTAAATATCCTCAAGAAATTGTTTTAAAAAGAAAAAAATATATATATTGCCATGAATCTTAATGGAGTTTCTATTCTTTATTTGTATGCTCCAATTGCCTCCCTGTGGATCGACCTCCTACAACCACTATTCATCGAATAGAGGATGGTAAGAGTAATAAAAACATATTTATTTGTTGGTTAAGATTTTGACAACGACACCCTGTTTAAGTCATCCTAAGGTCTACAAGAAGAAAGCCGACAACAAGTCTCAAGCAGGTAGAAGACTAAATTCCGTCTCTACCCAAATCTGAAACAGGCCTGGGGCGACTCTTTAACAGCATGAGTCGACCATTGCCGATCCCTTTGACAGTATGAGTCGACCCTTGCTCTTCAAGGGTCGACTCTTTAACAGTATGAGAGAGCAAGGGTCGACTCTTTAACAGCATGAGTAGACCCTTACACTATTTCCACTGTAGTTTTTTGCATTCCTTGCTTTGGATGCACTACACTTGTGCCCACAATCTCTACCTTGGTGCTCCAAAGCCTCTGCAAGCTCCACCTGGTTCGTCGACCCCATCAACCCCACACAAGAGAGAAAACTATTCCATGGAAGAATCTTCGTAAGTGCATCCGACTGGTTCTTCTTTGTATGAACTTTCACCAGCATCACTTCACCATCCTCCACTAACTCTCTGATCCTGTGGTACCTCACGTCTATATGCTTTGTGCGAGCATGATAGACTAGATTCTAAATCAATTGTAGAGCACTCTGACTGTCGCTGTATAGCACCACTGTACTCTACTTCACCCCCATCTCCTGAATAAGTCTCTTCAACCAAAGAGCCTCCTTGGCAGCCTCTGTGATCCCTATATACTCGGCCTCTGTGGTGGACAAGGCCGTGATAGGTTGAAGGGTTGATCTCCACGAAATCGGTCTACTAAACATGCTGAACACATAACCTATATTGGACCTCCTCGTATCCAAATCACCTGCAAAATTTGCATCCACAAACCCTTCCAATGGATCTGAAAACTCCCATGAGGCATTGGAGTTCCTCCCATATCCATCTTGCTGCTCAAAAGTCAGACCAAGCTTATGAGTTCCTTGTAAATCCCGAAAAATCCACTTCAGTGCCTGCCAGTGCTCATTCCTCGGGTTTGCCATGTACCTACTCACTGGGCTCACTGCATGTGTTATGTTTGGCCTACAACACACCATAGCATATTCACGCTGCCCACGGTACTAGCATATGGAACTCTATCCATGTACTCTTTCTCTTCATCTATCTGGAAGGACTGCAACTTCGAAAGAGACATGTGGCTTGCAAGCGGTGTTCCAACTGGTTTGGCTTTATCCATCCCAAACCTAATCATGACCTTCTGAATGTATCCTCCCAATGACAAGTGGAGGACACCCTTGCTTCTATCTCTGCAAATCTCCATTCCAAAAATTTTCTTGGAAGGACCCAAATCCTTCATCTCAAATTCAGCAGACAATACTAATTTCAACTCATTCACTACATTAATACTCCTACTGGCAATGAGCATATCATCCACATATAGAAGCGAATATAGAGCATTCTTCTCATCCACATCCTTCACATGGACACAATTATCATGCTTACATCTGGAAAATCCAAGACTAAGAATAAAGATATCAAACCTCTTGTACCACTGTCGGGGTGACTGCTTCAAACCGTAGAGAGATCTTTTCAGTAGACACACCTTTTCTTCTAACTTCGGCTGTCTGAAACCAGCTGGTTGCTGCATGTATATCGTCTCCTCTAGGCTCCCATGTAAGAATATCATCTTCACATCCATCTGCTCCAATTTCATATCATACTGTGCTACCAAAGATAGCAACACCGAATTGAAGTATGTCACACTACCGGAGAGAATACCTCTGTGTAGTCCACTCCCTCTCTCTGTGAATACCCCTTGGCTACTAGCCTTGCCTTGTACCTAACTCCACCTTGCTCTGAAGGCACCTCTTTCTTTATGAAAACTCATTTAAAACCAATGGACCGAGCACCTTTCGGTAGATCCACAAGCTGCCACGTCCTGTTCTTCTCAAGAGACTGCATCTCTTCCATCATGGCTTGAATCCATGACTCCCTTTCTGAACTCTCCATGGCATCTTCAAATATCTCTGGATCTCCATTGGCAGTGATGAGAGCATAGGAGATGGTCTCATCAATCCTACCATATAGGCTTAAAGATGATGCGCTTTTGCCTGTACGGTGCAGCATCCCTGACAAGGTCCCTCAAACCGGAACTCTATCGCTCTACCTGCACCTCTTCCTGGATTGATGGCCCTCCTAGCTGGTCCTCCACACGTGTGGAAACATGCCTACCAAATTCCATCTCAAAAGAAACATGTTTCGAGGTAGAATTTGAAGGAATATCATCTGCTAGTGAGTGTTGTCCACTGCTGCCCTGTCCATCCTTTTACGCTTCATCATATACTCCCGACCTCTTCAAGATGCTCTCTTCATAAAAAATAACATTCCTACTGATGATGGACTTCTGTGAATGAGGATCCCACAGTAAATAACCCTTGATCCCTTGTGGATATCCGATGAAGACCATCTTCTGCAATTTCAGATCAAGTTTGCTTCTTTCGGTTGCCTCCACTAATGCATAGGCCGGGCAACCGAATACCTTTAGGTGGCCAAGCTCCACCTTCTTCCTACTCCAGATCTCCTCTGAATGCCTCCATCAAGTTTTCTATTGGGGGACCAGTTAATAAGAAAACAAGAGAAATTTATCGCATCATCCCAAATAAAATTTGGGAAGTGATGTGTGCAGCCTCAAACTCCTAGCCTTCTCTGTCAATGTATGATTCATCCTCTCGGCCACACCGTTCTATTGGGGAGTCATCCTTACTGTGAGATTGCGTTTGATGCCATGCTCCTCATAGTACCTTTTGAACTCAGAGTTTGTGTACTCCCCTCCATTTGTCAGACCTCAGGCACCTCACTGACTATCCTATTTTCTTTTCAACTTCAGCCCTCCAGGATTTAAATCGAGCAAACACCTCTGATTTTTTTCTAATCAGATAGACCCATACCTTCTTGAAGAAGTCATCAATAAAGGTCAAAAAATACCTTGCTCCACCTCTAGCTGAAACAGGCGCTGGTCCCCAAATATCCGAATGAACTAGCTGCAAAACACCTTCACTCCACTTGAAACTGTTGGCAAACTTTATCCTATGCTGTTTGCCATAAATGCAAGGCTCACATATGTCATTCCCTTCCTTTTCAACTATTGGAATCAGACCTCTCTTCTCGAGTTCCGTGAGCCCCCTGTCGCTCATGTGACCCATCCGATAGTGCCACAGTTTGTAGACCAACTGCTTCTCCTGTGCTGCCGCCAACACCTCTACACCATCTGTCACCACCGATCCTTCCATCTTATAGAAATTATTGGCCATCCTTCTGCCCTTCATCACACCAATGCTCCCTTGGTGATCCTCAAACAGCCGCTGCCCGGTTGGTTACCAAAAGCACACTTGTGCTTCTCCAAGTAGCCCAATGAAATCAGATTCTTCTTCAACTCCGGGACATGCTTGACATTCGTCAATGTTCTAGTGACTCCATCATAAATCCTCACCTTAATGGTGCCTACCCCAGCAACCTTGCAAGGATGATCATTACCTAAACTCACACTCCTTCCATCGGTTTTCTCATAGGTATCAAACCACTCTCGATATGAAGTGTAGTGATGCGAACATGCGGAATCTAATGTCCACCAACTGTTTTCCTTCATGTGACCATCTGAAACAATCAGGATATCATCTCCACTGTTTTCAGATGTAAGAGCACCACCATGACTGGCCGAACCACCCTTGGAAGAGTTCTTTTCCTTCTTAGATTTCAGCAAAGGATAATTTCTCCTTATGTGTCCAATCTGATGACACTTGTAGCACTTCCAAGCCTTCTGCTTGCCCCAAGACTTAGATCTGCCCTTGGACTTCTCTCTAACCCTTTTTCGAGGCCTCCTTTGCCTCTCATTAACAGCAAGAACCTCTGAGTTAGAACTCTCCGTGCAAATCTTCTCTCTTTGCTCATTAGATCGAAGAACACCAATCACCTCTTCATAATTCAGGGTGTCTTTCCCATACACCAGGGTAGTGATTGTTGCCCAAGAAGACAACCCAAGAGGGAGGGTGAATTGGGTTTGGATTAATTCTCGACCAATTAAAAACTATGCTTAGTAATTAACTAAATCTATTGCAAGCAAACTAGTTAAGTTACTAGATGAAGTGAATGAAGAGAGAGAGAGAGACAACAGCCAATACAAATACAAACCAATTTATAGTGGTTCGGAGCTAACCCTTGCTCCTACGTCTACTCCCCAAGCTTCACTTGGGAGTTCACTATAATTCCTTGAATTACAGCCGGTTGTTTTACAAGTTCACAACCCAATTTGTTGTTTTTGCGAGATCACAACGAACTCGGTCGGTTTTTACAGACTTACCGACTAGAACCATCCGATTGTTTTTCCGGGATCACAATCGAACCCTTACACCGTTGGTTTTAACTTCGGCTCACCAACAAACCTTACAACCCTTGATTCAATCCCCTGATTGAATCAAGTAAGAAGACAGTTTGGAAAAAGTTACAAAGAAAGCTTCTTTATAGGATAGCGGTTGAATGGCCTCGGCCTTGGTTGGCTTCCCAGATTAACATATTCGCAAAGAAAGAGAATATGGTACAGTGGTATGGTACAGAGCATACCATATTAAGCAGACCCCATTCTATTACGCTATTTGGAGGGAAGAGAGTAGGCTCCTACTCGGTTAACAACTGATTGTTTCACAGAATCGGTTGTTCACTAAGATGTCCTACTGCTCCTACTTCTAGTGAGAGTGACCTCGGAAAGAGAGAGTCTATAGACCTTCACTCTTATTCACGCGATATTGATATTGCTGGATCGGGCTTTCGCCCATTGTCCTTCAAGTCCCCCTTTCTCATCCCAATCGGGATAGCCGCGGTTGCCTGTCGTCGGAGTTAAGTTAGCGGGGCTACCTCAATGTCGGGATAGAAGGAGCTACCTCAACTCAATGAGAGTAGACGATTTTGAACATAGAATGCATGTGAAAAGCAGAATCCGAATAATCCTATGATACGAGACTAGTATGGTACACAAGAATTGGTGGACTCGGATAGGTCCCTCTTCTTTATAAGTCACTCGGAGATAGATCAATTAGTGGACCAAATACAGACTCTCAGGACTAGCATAGTTCCCCTTCTATGACTAGGGAAGACCCTATTCTTCTCTTCCTCGGGGGCTAGGAGCACGAGACCTTAGCCCTGGGTGCCTGGAACAAACTAGCTCCCTCAGGGAAAGCGAACTAACTTCCTACTTTAGATAGAAAGAGGCCGGAGGGGGATCTCTCAATAGAATAAATCGGGTAGTACGGACGCGAAAGCTAAATAACTTGGGAAGCTGGAAAACCACTAGATTCTGCTTAGTAACTTCAACAAACCCAAATCCTACCCTTCCCGCCGTAGACGCAACCCGGTCCGCTTCGAGATCAGTTCAATCAGCGGCGCAGATATAATCGGATCAAATTTAACCCACTTTAAAACTCATTTTTATAGAGAAAATCCACGCTTCAAAAAAGAAGTGAAGTGAGGCTTTCCAAGCCGAACGAAACGGAGACTTTCCATTTTAAACTTGTAACCAATCCCCCCGAGGGTGACGAGGCCATAGGCCGAAGGGGGGAAACGAACCATAAATGGCAGGCAAGTTTCTCCGATCAGAGTTGTGTCGGAGAAACGAGGACTTTCCTTTTTAAACTTGTAAGGACTCCCCCCGAGGGGGTTGGGGGGGAAACGTCCATATAAACACTCCCCCCGAGGGGGTGCTATCAGAGAACAATTATCCGATTCAGATTTGCGAATTATTATAGATAATTCGTCCAGATTTCACCGAGCACTCCAGTATAAATTAGTCTTACAACTCCCTAACGGAAACTTAATGACCTCAACTTGAATTGCATTTTTGACCTAGGATTTGGGCTGACTTAGTAAATAAAATCGTGTGTTCTTTGAAATTTTCATCATTTATGTATCTTAAATTAGATTTTAATAAAAAAAGAGAGTTTTTGAAATTCTTTACTAGTATGCATTTGGAATTCGATTTTCACTTTATAGATCAATCGATCTAAAAAAATAAATAAATAAATAAATAAAAACAATAATAATAAATGATTTATTGAAGTTTGTGGGTATCTTCACTGAAAACTCTCACGAGACTATAACTCGTCCACTAGGGTAACCTAGGGGTTTAAAGCCTTATTGTATATGGTAAATGCAACCGCGATGCCTGCGAAAGTGAGTTAGAGTTTTTCTTTTCTAATTTTATTTTGCTCGAGGACTAGCAAAACATAGGTTTAGGAGTGTGATAAGTGCTTAATAATTCATAATTTAGTTATCTTTCCGTAGCACTTATCAATGTTCGTAAACTGATAAATATGTATTTTACCATGAAATTTAATAATCATTAAAATAAATTTAAAATATGGTAAGAAGAAAAGAATTCTTTTCTTGAACCAGATTCTGAACTTGTTTCTCTCTTGGTTGCAATCTTTCATGAAAACTACAGAAAAACATATAAGGAGGAGATTGTGTTGACTCGGTTTGGTAACCTGATGGAGTTGTAATCAAGCTAAGGTTATAATTAAATGGGTTTTGGTCCTGATTCGATCGAAAGTTATAATTAATTTTGTATGGGGAAAAGGTTTGATTAACCTTTTTTTATTAGGTCACAGTCCTGTTTTTAGTCTTGTCTGGTCGAGTTCGATCTGAAGCAACTTAGCAAGAATTAAATTTAAATGACAATGGGCTCAAGGACAAGTCAACCATCATGACCCACCTCAAATCCAAAGCCAATTCCCAACCAATCCCATTCCTTTCCTGCGACCACTAATCCAAGCTTCCCAGGTGAATCCTCATGCGATCCATCACCCTCCATGTCTATCAAAACTCTCAGGCACCAATCCACATTTTTTTTGCGCCCAAAACAAAACCCTTCCCAGATCAGCAACCATCCAACCTAACGTTCCACTCTTTATTTCACAGCGCCGAAATAGGGAGCTCTTCCCAAATCGGCCAGCCATTGATTCCATTCCTCCCGCAATGCAACTCCTCCACGCAGTGTAGCCAGTGATGCAGCACCTCCCATCGATCCAGCAGCCAGCGATGCAAATCCTCCACGCGGTGCAGCCGGCGACTAGCTCCTCCGCGATCACCGTGCGTGCAGCCAGCATCCCAGACTGTCCGCTCGTCCCAGCGCGTTCACAACAGCAGAATAATAACAACACCTCCCGTGCACAACCCTCCGCTTCTATTCTCTTCGTGATGCATCCAGGATCCCAGCAGTCCAGCCCCTTCCGTCATCCATTACACACCCGGATCCACCTCCCAGAACTCCAGCACCCCAGCAAAGCCGCAAGAATCGGTCCGAATTTCCTCATGTGCCCGTTTCTCCTTCAGCCAGCATCCCGGATGATCCGATCCCACGGCCATCTCATCTCCTTCCGTCCGCACAACAGCCTCCCGTCGATCCAGTAGCCAGCTCCATTGATCCGGTCATTCAACCTGGCACTCCACGGATCACGCTTTCCTCCTGAGATTCAGCCATTCTTCCTCTTCGTCCTCGATCTGCCCTCCAGCATCCCACCCCAGAATCAGGCCCATGACCTCTTCTCCCTTCCCGAATGAGCGCCCCAGACGAGTATAAAGAGAGAAGGGTGGCCATCGGCTTGGGAGAGCTCGGTTGAGGGAAAACAGGGGAGCTCTGTTTCGTAGTGAAGAAGAAGAGAAGAAGAAATTAAAAAAAAAGAGAGAAAGGAGGGGGAAAGAGAATATTTTGTGATATTTTGGGAAGAATGAGAGGGGAAGACTTTCACTTGAAGATGGGAGGTCGTCCGGAAGCCATGCTCGGCTAAACGTCTAGTCTAGGGCTGGAGGAAGCCCTAGCAATGTATCAGGGCATTGTAGTTCTTATTTTCTTTATTATTTTGGAGCTTGTTTAAATTCTTATCTTCAATAAAATATTTCTTTTATGATATTTAAACCTTGAGCATGCCATTTACTATTCATGTTTGCTAAAGTAGTCTAAGATGATTCATGCCTAGGAAGATGAGGTGTGGTGCACCCTAGATTAGCATACTTAGGTAGACACTTCATGCTATACTGAAGATGGATTTTTCTAAAACTCTTTAGGTTTTTATTTTAAAAAGCTTGTAGCCAAATTGCATGCCTCTCCAAAAGACAAAAATTAAGAACACAGTCCCTGATGCAATGCTATGTGGTGGATTCCAAACCCTAGATCTATCTACTCTGATAAATTTCAATTCGCACTCATAGTTTAATTTAGTTAAATCAAGTTAGCAAATCCTTCTTCTTGATTTATTTTTTTTAAAAAAAATAACTTATTCTTCAATCCCTGTGGACCGACATCCGGAATCACTATCTTACAGGATGCGTGCTATTGCGTGGTTTATTTTTAAAATTGAAAGAACCGATCAGAAAGATAATGCAAGAATAATCACAAGTGAAGCCACAACACAAACACCACGATGTATAGTGGTTCGGTGCACCCCAAGGCACCTACGTCCACTTTCCAAATATCCCCTTCGGAATTTTACTATAATCCCTCAGATTATAGTAGGATTGTTTTTCGGGCTCACAATCCAAAATCTTTACAATTTGATTTTTCGGGATCACCAATAACTTATGTTGGTTTTGCGGGCTCACCAACAACCTAACGTTGGTTTTACGGGCTTACCAACAACCTATGTTGGTTTTAGGGGCTTACCAACAACCTACGTTGGTTTTACGGGCTCACCAACAACCTAACCGTTGGTTTTACGGGCTGACCAACAATCTACGTTGGTTTTACGGGCTTACCAACAATCTAACGTTGGTTTTGCGGGCTCACCAATAACCTACACCGTTGGTTTTACGGGCTCACCAACAAACCTTACAATGAATAATAGAAAAAGAAGTTTAAAGCTCCTAAATGAGCAAATATAACAAGTATGCACAAAAAGAAGAGAGTAGAAAATAATTATCGCTTTGTAGATTGCTCTTCTCTTCTTTTCCAAGGTTGCTTCGCTCTTCAATGAATTGGTTAAGCTCTTGAAGGCACTTGAATTCTACTCAACACACTTCTTTTGGGTTTGAACTTGAAACAATAATCTTAACTTTCTTGTATTTCCTCTTTCTCTTGAATGCACACTTAGATTCCCACCAAGATTTTTTCCTTTGATGAATAGTGGCTCTAAATACTTCTCCAACCTCCAAAGATGACTTCCTAGCCGTTGGAATGGAAAAACTAGCCGTTTATACCCGTTGGGAGCTCAAAAAGTACTTCTGCAGAACTAGCCGTTATGCTGTCAGCCGTGCTGGGATCGACCCGAGCAAATCTGGGGTCGGCTCAAGTCACTGTTCATCAGGCTACGGTCGGCTCAAGCTTTTCTGGAGTCGGCTTAAGTTACTGTTCATCAGGATAGGGTCAGCTCAAGCTTTTCTGGGGTCGGCCCTCTCAGAAAATTCAGAGACTTGCTTTCTTGACGTTTCAATCTGGGGTCGACTCAACTTTTCTGGGGTCGGCTCAACCTGGGGTCGGCTCAAGCTTTTCTGGGGTCGGCTCAACTTGGGGTCGGCTCCAACTTTCTTAGGGTCGGCCCTCTCAGTGAATTCCAAAGGCTATTTTTCTGATGTCTGAAGCTGGGGTTGGCCCGAGTTTTTCTGGGGTCGACCCGAGCTGGGGTCGGCCCGAGCTTTTCTAGGCTCGACCCGAGATCTGTGCCATTTATGCCAGAATGTGCCAAAGTGTGCCAAATTGTGCCAGGATCGACTCCATCTCTTCTAGGGTCGACTCTAACCCTGTTTTTTGCATCTTTAGGTTAGATTTGCATATTAAACATATAAAAGAAGAACAACATTGCAAATCATTTCTTTCTCCTTAGGATGCTTGGCACATTAAAGTTTAGGCTCATTAAGCATGTAAATGACAGAGTTAAGCTTCAATCAAAATAACTTGACTCTAAGGTATATTAAACTCTAAATTAGTTCTTTCCTCAAGTTCTTCCAATATAATTTGTTTTAGATGTGTTCTTGAAAATTCTTTTAAATATATCAAGCAAAGCGTATCAAGGATGTATCAAATCTTTCTTCCTTACTTACTTATGTATTAGATCAATTGAATTGAAAGCATTAGTATTTCCATTTGACCTTAATGGCTTTGTAAACATCAAAATCACACTAGGATCCTCAATCTTCCCCTTTTTGATGATTACAAAATGTTGAGTGTAAGCAAATTGATATTCATGTGAGAAGTAAGGTTTAATGTATAGGAAATGCTTTTGGTGTAAAAGTGTCAAGATGGTCCAATTTAGAGAATGCATCAATAAACCAAAAGCTCCCCCTATCTTATCCAAATAGATGCCAAATGAATTTTAGCTTTGCTCCATCTTACTCTTGTATTTCATTCAAACAAAATTTTCAAAAGTTTGTATCAAAGCAAGAGTTCAAAGTCATGTATCGAGGCAAGAAAAATCTCTATTATTATGTGCCAGAATTTAGATTTTCTCCTTTTTTCTTTTTTTTGTCACATGTCTCCCCCTTAAGTATATAATACATGTCTCCCCCTTAAGTATGCAATATATACCTTTTATATTTTCTCCCCTATTATATTTTCTCTCCTATACAGTTTTTCTTATAGAATTTGCTTCTAGTTTCTCTCTTATATTTTCTCCCCCTTTTTGTCATCATCAAAAAGAATGAATAATAATGAAATGGATAGCATTGTATTGACAATCACAAAGATCATAGCTTAAGAGAAACATTGTATTTCATCTATGCCAAAAGCATAAACTACCACAAAGAGCAAATACAAGTCAAAACAAATACATAGTCTAGGAGACACTTTAAGAACACACTTCATGATAATGCTTTAGAGTTAATCAGTTTAACATAATTAATATATTTCAATCTAAACTGATTTATATTCAATTCAAGGCATAAGGCATTATGAGCATGTACTCAGATATTTCTCTTCCTTTTTGACAACATCAAAAAGGTTGTAAAATAATGAAACATTAAGTACAAGACAATATTTTATTCAATGTATGTCAGATTATTGCAAGAATATGAATCATGTGACTCAAGGCAATAATGTCAGGGCAAGATAATGAGTATAGAACAGAGCCAATTAATGTAGTTTCAAAATTATGATAGAATCACATCAAATTTGATACCATTCTTTTAAAGTTCTTTTATTTCACATCAATATCATTAAAATCAAGCATGAAACATTTGGCTTTAAAAATGAGACATATGAGCCAGAAGAGATCTCTAAATATAGATTCCAAAGATAGTTTTCAAATCAAGTGTAGATAGAATCTTTTTATTTAACGTCTTTTTTTTCAATATATTAAGTATACAGCAACATGAGAGCAATCTTTTTTCAATATAAGTTAAAGATCGAAACTTATATACTCAAAAAACATAAGATCATGTTGAATCATTAATTCTTAATGACTTCAAAGTTCTTTTATGATATAAAAACATTTGGGCACATATACCAAAACATGAATTTATGTAATATATGATACATAAAATCCAAAGCTTTGAGAGTTCTTTTAGAGCTCTTTTAAAGACTTTCTTTTATTCCTTTAAAGATTATAGCATCAAAATCAATTAGAATAAATTGACTCAGGATTGAAACACTAAGGTACATGCTAATAAGACTCATTAGTAGATCCCAAAATGAATTTCCGATAATAAGACAAATGGAATCCTTTTCAATTAGTTTTTAAAACAAATGATTTACCAATTAAGTGCAAATGAAAATTCAACTTTCAAAAGATATTCAATAAAGCATAAAGTCTAATACCAAAATATGCTTAAATTGATATCAGTTTTAGATCAGTTAGACATTAAAAACATACTAAAAGTGTTAGAAAACCCCGATCATGCCGCTGAAATTTTAAAAAATTCAGATGCAGCGGAAGAGGCATGCGCGGGATCAACCGTTCATCGCATGAACGTTGTTCAAAAACCGTTCGTAGATAGATAAGGATTAAAAACTTTTAAAACCTTTAGAAGATCAGATCTTCACCTTGTGCGGGTAGATGATCACCGCAAACTGATTTTCATGGTTTAGGATGAAGGTTTGCTTGAAGCCGTTCAAGTGCCCGGCCTCTACGGGTATCCACACGAAGCAGAGGACCAATCCAAGCTTTCTATCTCTCCGGGGTGCTAGCTCCCTTGCAGAGATAACTTTTGATGGCTGATCTCCTCTCTTTCAATCAACCCTTGATTGTGCTTGAGAGGAGGAAGAAGAAGGATGAAGAGAGGAAGAAGATCAAAGCCCCTGCAGCCTTCTTTCTTTTCCTTGCGTTGGAAGGGAGAAGGGAGGAGGAAGAGGCCACCAAACAATCTTCCCTTGCTTTCCTTTGCTTGCGGCTGAAGATGGAGAAGGAGGAGAGGGAGGCCACGGCTGCAAGGAGGAGAGCATCAATTCTAGGGCGCCGCCCCCCTTTCACCTCCTTTTAAAGTACCTAGGGCTCCTACAAATTAGGAGCCCTAAATCTTTTCCAAGAGGGGCGCCGGCCCCTCTTGTGTTGCCGCACCCATGAAGATGAGAGGGGCTCATGCCCCTCTTACTTGGTTAACCAAATCCTCCTCCAAGGAGGATTAGGTGTCCCTCTTGTGTTTTAGCCCTAATCTAATTAGGGTTTAACCAAATCATGAATCAATCGGGTTCAATCTTTGTTAGTCCTAATCCAATTAGAACTTGAATGAACCATGACTCAATTGAACTCTTCAATCCTAACCCAATTAGAAGTCATGTTGATTCATGAGATTAATAATTAATTAGGACTTAAGAAATCCTAATCCAATTAGGACTTATTTAATTTTAGTCCTAATCCAATTAGGACTCTAATTTGAATCCGAAGTCCTAATCCGATTAGGACTCTAGGAATCCTACTCCAAGTAGGAATCCAATTAGAATTCAAAACTCCTAATCTAATTAGGATTGTAGGAATCCTATTCCAAGTAGGAATCCCAGTCCTACTCCAACTAGGATTTTCAGTCCTAATCCAATTAGGACTCTAGGAATACTACTCGAAGTAGGATTTGTGTTTAAGTCCAATTAATTCCCTTTGTTCCTTCTTCAACTGAATATCAATCAAATTGATTACTTGTGATTCCTAATCATGATTCAACCATCGGATCGGTCAATGCTTCTAGTGTGTGTGACCCCATAGGTTCTACTATGACTGGTAGTGAGATATATCATGATCTCTATCACAATATTATTGAAAACTCCTTTCAATGGATTGGAACGATTCCAACTCTACTCATTAGGGTTTATCGATCATCGAGATAATCCCTGTGAGTCCCACCATCCACCAGCAACACCTAGCAGCATGTAGTGGCTATCCAGTAGAATAGAATGATGAACCTCTAGGTGCAGTTATCATGTGATACAGTCCTACTATCGTGGATCCCTACAGGACGGAGGTCATGGATAACTCGTCAAACCCCTTCATCTGTCATATGTCAAGATTTATTTGACTCGAGTTCGATAGTGAAAAACTCTTTCTCCACTTTATATTACTGCCCTGGCCAAGGTCTTAGAACTCAATCTAACAAATCACATAGGATCACTCCTCTTCTATCAAGGTTGATAGATTCCATGTAAGTGCATACCCTACTCCTACAGTGAACTTACTGCAGCCAATCTACACTACAAGGACCCATATGACTAGAGACCATGTATACGTGTAGTCAAACTACAATAACCTCACTGTGAGTAGCTGAAGCACCGCAGGTCAAAGGACCAGTATACTACTGCAACATCAAGCAAGTCACTGACGAGTGGATAGACATCCAAGTGACTTCTTGTCTTGGTCACGCTCAGTACCCTTGTTCTCTAACAAGCACCTGCACTATCACTTCAGTGTCCCTACACTGTGGACTCAAGTCTCGTCCATCCAGAAGAAAAGTGATCTGTGCACTGATCGGATCGATCACCGTCCTCGTGATGATCCATTGATCAGGAGCATTTAGAAATTAATCACCAATGATACATGGCTCAAATGCTCAACTCTTGAGAATATGCATCATCATCTTATTAGTTTCTTGGACGATTCATAGACACATAAATAATATGAATGAAAAGATGCCTTTTATTTATTCAATAATAAATAGTCAAGTACAAAATTATGTCCCTAGAATTAACAATGTGTCAGCCAGATTGGCTTCTAGGGTATACATCTAACAATCTCCCACTTGCACTAAAGCCAATCAGTCATATATCTAAGCCCCATCTTCTCAAGGTGGGCTTCAGTCTTTTGCTGACTTAGCTGCTTAGTGAACGGGTCTGCCACATTATCCGCAGAGTCTACTCTCTGCCCCTCTACATATTTCTTCTCAACATAGTCGCGTATGAGGTGGAAGCGCCGCTCTATGTGCTTGGACTTCTGATGAGATCTTGGCTCCATAACTAGTGCTATGGTGCCAATGTTATCGCAGTAAAGTGTTATGACATCTAATGACATTACACCTAACTCTGCAATGAACTTTTAACCAGAAGGTTTCCACTGCACCCTTAGATACGGCTTAACATTCAGCTTCTAAGGTAGAATCTATAATGATCGGTTGTTTGGAACTCTTCCAATTTACTGAACCACCATTGCACATATTCTGATGTAGACTTTCTATCATCAATATGTGTGCATCCTTCTACCTTCAACTCTGATCTTCTCCCAAAGACCAAGAACATGTCCTTAGTTCTTCTCAAGTACTTAAGACTGTTCTTCACAGCTATTCAGTGCTTCTTGCCTGGATCTGATTGACATATGCTCGTGACATTCACAGCATGTACTATATCAAGTCATGTACATAGCATGGCATACATGAGGCTCTCTATTGCTGATGTATAGGGAATCTTGCTCATGTTAGATGTATGCCCTAGAAGCCAATCTGGCTGACACATTGTTAATTCTAGGGACATAATTTTGTACTTGACTATTTATTATTGAATAAATAAAAGGCATCTTTTCATTCATATTATTTATGTGTCTATGAATCGTCCAAGAAATTAATAAGATGATGATACATATTCTCAAGAGTTTGAGAATTTGAGCCATGTATCATTGGTGATTAATTTCTAAATGCTCCTGATCAATGGATCATCACGAGGACGGTGATCGATCCGATCAGTGCACAGATCACTTTCCTTCTAGATGGACGAGACTTGAGTCCATAGTGTAGGGACACTGAAGTGATAGTGCAGGTGCTTGTTAGAGAACAAGGGTACTGAGCGTGACCAAGACAAGAAGTCACTTGGATGTCTATCCACTCGTCAGTGACTTGCTTGATGTTGCAGTAGTGTGACTGGTCCTTTGACCTGCGGTGCTTCGGCTACTCACAATGAGGTTATTGTAGTTTGACTGCACACATACATGGTCTCTAGCCATATGGGTCCATGCAGTGTAGATTGGCTGCAGTAGGTTCATTGTAGGAGTAGGGTATGCACCTACAAGGAATCTATCGACCTTGATAGAAGAGGAGTGATCCTATGTGATTTGTTAGACTGAGTTCTAAGACCTTGGCCAGGGGAGTAATATAAAGTGGAGAAAGAGTTTTTCACTATCGAACTCAAGTCGAATAAATCTTGACATATGACAGATGATGGAGTTTGACGAGTTGTCCATGACCTCCGTCCTGCAGGGATCCACGATAGTAGGACTGTATCACATGGTAACTGCACCTAGAGGTTCATCTTTCTATTCTACTGGGTAGCCACTACATGCTGCTAGGTGTCACTGGTGGATGGTGGGACTCACAGGAATTATCTCGATGATCGATAAACCCTAATGAGTTGAGTTGGAATCGTTCCAACCCATTGAAAGGAGTTTTCAAATGATATAGTGATAGAGATCACAATATATCTCACTACCAGTCAGACTAGAACCTATGGGGTCACACACACTAGAAGTATTGACCGATCCGATGGTTGAAAAGTGATTATGAATCACAAGTAATCAAGTCGATTGATATTCAGTTGAAGAAGGAACAAAGGGAATTAATTAATTGGACTTGAAACAAGAGTCCTACTTCGAGTAGGATTCCTAGAGTCCTAATTGGATTAGAACTGGGAATCCTAGTTGGAGTAGGACTGGGATTCCTACTTGGAATAGGATTCCTGCAATCCTAATGAGATTAGGAGTTTTGAATCAAAATTGGATTCCTACTTGGAGTAGGATTCCTAGAGTCCTAATCGGATTAGGACTTCGGATTCAAATAGAGTCCTAATTGAATTAGGACTAAAATTATATATGTCCTAATTTGGATTAGGGTTTCTTAAGTCACAATTAATTATTAATCTAATGAATCAATAAGACTCCTAATTGGATTAGGATTGAAGAGTTCAATTGAGTCAAAATTGATTTAAGTTCTAATTAGATTAGGACTTACCTAGATTGGATCCAAATTGGTTCACCCTTGGGCTAAGCCTAATTGGATTAGGGCTTGACCACATTAGGGCATTCCAATCCCTACCTAATATGGATTAGGGTTTACCATGAGGAAGGGGATAAGCCCCTCCCCTTTCCACGTGGAGAAGGGAGAAGAGACGGCGCCCCCTCTTAGGAAAGACATCAAGAACTCCTAAATGTTAGGAGCTCCACATGTCTATAAAAAGGGACTTGTGGGCGGCACCTAGGGCATTGATGAAGTCCTCTTCCTCCTTGCCGTACGCCTCCCTCTCCTCTCCTCTTGGTTCAGCCGCAAGCAAGGAAGATAAAAGCCAAAGGTGTTGGCGGCATCCTCTTCCTCCCTTCTTCCTTCCAACGCAGGGAAAAGAAAGAAGGCTACGTGGGGATTCTTCTTCTTCCTCTTCTTCATCCTTCTTCTTCCTCCTCTCAAGCACAATCAAGGGTTGATTGAAAGAGAGGAAATCAGCCATCAAAAGAAGTCTTTGTAAGGGAGCTAACACCCCGGGAAGACAAGAGAGCTTTGATCGGATCACTGCTTCGTGTGGATACCCGTAGAGGCCGGACACTTGAACGGCTTCAAGCAAACCTTCATCCTAGACCACGAACTTCAGTTTGTGGTGATCATCTACCCGCACAAGGTGAAGATCTGATCTTCCTAAAGGTTTAAAAAGTTTTAATTCTTATCTAACTACGAACGATTCATGAAACAACGTTCATGCGATGAACGTCGATCCCGCTTATGCCGATTCCGCTGCCATCTGAATTTTTTTGAAATATCAGCGGCATGGGCGGGTTCCCAACAGTGGTATCAGAGCCTAGGCTTCGTAGATTAAGGTAAGAATTAATTATCTAAAGACTTATTAGATCTGAAAATTGAATGATCATGCATGCTGAAAATTTCTGCATGCAGATTTTTCAGGGGTGCTGATTTTTGCATGCTGATTTTTATGTGATAAAATGATGATTCTAATTGTGTTGTTAATGAGATTACAAAGTTTAGAATCATGATTAGCATGATCAGCAACCTATGTCATGATATAATCAGTTAGTTTTCAGATCTGAAAATTATAATTGTTGCATATGGGTGATGATCATAGGATTCAAACCCTTTTGGTATCAAATGTAATGACCTGCGATGTGATCTGCAATGTCATGTAATTTTTCAGATGCTTGCATGTATCTTATTTGATGTTTTGAGAGGCCTGCGTGCCTCCTAAAAGGAGATGTAATTTATTTTTATTTTTATTTTACAATCTGGTTGTATTTGTGTGATGTGATGTACGTCAACGATCAAGTTGAAGACTAGGCATGAGATGAACAGGTGATCTAAGTGGTTGATGGCGATTGGATCAAGAGTTGATCAAGGATCGGATCAAGAAGGCTTGGAACCAATTCAAGAGTTGAAAACCAGTTGATCGATTGACGTGCATGTGCTTGTAATACGACCTAACTAGAATCCATGATCATCACCTATTTAAAGTTTAGCTTTAATTATTGCTGCGATTATAACTGCCTGCAATGTGCCGTTTGCATGTGATGTGAATGAGAGTCGGGTAGATAGGTTTACATGTGATGTAGCAAACCCAATTGAGACCTAAATTAAAACCTCCTCAATCAAGTCAAGAGTGAACCGACATGAGCAAGTCATATTAGATTAATTGATCTAATTGGTGTCCAGGAAAGCATGAAAGGTGGTTACTTAATTAGGACCTTACTCTCTGAGTAAGGGGAGCCTCCCACCTGCTTACCTGGCCAATTGTTCGATTACCTCTTATGAAGAGCTCAAGTTGCAAACACTAAGACCTGATTAACCAATATTAAGTCAATAGGTCTTCCACTGTAGTAGAGCTGCTAAGGCCTTTCTGATGTTGATTTGTCTCGGCTGGACACAGTGGTCAAGTTGCATCGGAGGGCTGGACCTCTCTATAGATATGAGATGTTGTAGGGTAAAGGTGGGGTTGGGCACCAATAACTGTTAGGTGAGGACCAATGACGACTTTATTCTACGGTTATACGGTGGGTCTGACTTAACTAAGAAAATAGGACCAATAACTGTTAGGTGAGGTTTTCATGGCTTAGAGACCAAGTTACACTGCAACATGCTTGAGAAGCATTGTACAAGAGTTGTACATTCATCAATCTATATGTTACCAATAACAGTTAGGTGAGGTGGCATGTAAATTGGTGGGACCGCAGTACCCACTAGAAACCCTAGTCGTGTGGGATTTCCGTTTTCCTACCAGGGGAGTGTGAGGGATTCGAGAAAATAGTGGGAGTTACATTTGTTCTAAAAGACCTTAGAACAGATTAGGATCTAGTACAAAAGTCTAACTAGAATCTTTACTCTCTGAGGATTATAAGTCAGCTTCTAGACTCTTAACTCATATCCTATAGAACAACCGTTTGACCAAACCCAATTATAAAGATTGGCTTCAGCAAATTTCAAAATAGTTTTGAATTGTGAGAAATACGGGTAGTGCTAGACCATGGAATTCCCATGTTACCAATCCGTCCGATCACTGATCAGCGTAAGACGCTTGTTAAGTGGACGAACAATGACAATAAAGTTAGGTTGCTGCACAATGGCATCCATGTCCAATGCATTACAATGCCAGCATGAGAACATGAAAACTGCCAGTGTTGACCCCCTAATGGATTTTGATGAATACAAAACACTAGAGTATAATTCCCTTTATCTTAACAATTTAATTGAGGATTTCATGTGTTTAATTAAGAATATTGTTAAGAAATGTCTAGGCATGTTCCCATATTTTTCAAGGATTTATTGAAGAATTTTTGAGATGAAGAAAACAGATCAGGGACAACCGAGACGTCTCCGGTTTGTCCCAGAGACGTCTCTGGCACGAACAGAAAGAATTGGCACGCTTGGAGACGTCCCCGGCACCTGGCGAGGCGTCTCGCAGGGTCGGAGTCGACTCTTTCAGAGGCGGCAGAAAGGCCGATTTCAAGGGATGTGTGCGAGTCGTCTCCAAAGGACGCGGAGTCGTTCCCCGCGAGTAAAAAGCAGACTTCCCGAGTCGTCCCCAGAGAGCGCGGAGTCGACTCTCTCAAGGGATTCCAGAGGATGTGTTTTTCGGTGATAAAACAGCGGAGTCGTCCCCTAGGTAGCGGAGTCGACTCTCTTAGAGAATTCCAGAGGACTTGTTTTTCGGAGATAAAGCAGCGGAGTCGTCCCCGAGGCAGCAGAGTCGTCCCCATGCAAAAAGCACAAACATCCCGAGACGTCCCCGTAAAGGGCCGAGGCGACTCTCTCAGAAAAACAGAAAAACAAACATTCAAACTGTTCATCCTCAGAGTCGCCCCCGTAAAGCACCGAGTCGACTCCCAACATCGTCAAAAGTAAATTCATACAGCCAAGACATCTCGCGTTGAAGCGGAGACGTCTCCGGAGCGCCTGGGATGCGACTGACACACTTTTGCAGGTTTGTTTGAATTTCAAACTTCCAAATCTTTGTGTCTAACGGATCTATTTGCTTTTTGGGCTATAAAAGGGAGCTCTTAAGTGCCTTCCAACAACTTCTCACCAACCCAACACAAGATCATTCAAGAGAGAAGAAAGAGAAAGAGGTTCAAGGAAGTTAGAGCTTTCAAGAGAAGAAATCAAGTGCATCCAAGCTTTCCCATCTGATTTCGTGCTCAACTACTCTCTCCCACTCGGCATTCAAAGCTCACATTCAAGCCAACGCGATCCACATCCGAAGAACCACCATTTCCCACGCTTCCAACGGCTAAAAGGGTTCTTCCGGGTTTTATTATTTCTCATTGTTATATTTGCTTCTTAAGAGCTTTCAAATCTTTTGTAAAACATTGATTATTGTGCTTGTTCCAGTCAAGGGACTTGGAACAAGGGATAGGCGTCCCAAGCCTAGGTTAAATTGGGGGATTGTAGGGTTCGTTGTTAGCCCGGTGTAAAACAACGAGTTGGGTAGTGCACTCGCAAAACTACCGTACTGTAATCGTTGATTATAGTAGAAATTCCCAAAGGTGTTTGGGGAGTGGATGTAGGAGCAGCGGAAGCTCCGAACCACTATAAAACCTTGTGTTTGTGATTGACTATTCTTATACCTCTATCTTTACTTTAGCGCATACACTTGTGTGTTTTATTTTTAATTAGACAAAAAATCTTAAAACACCCAATTCACCCCCCTCTTGGGTGACCATCTCTGGGCAACAAGTGGTATCAGAGCGGGTGCTCTGTGTATTTCTTGAAGACCTAACCGTCTTAGCCAAAGATCTAGATAGCAACACCCTTCAACAATGTTCCTGCTGAGGGGCAGGCAACCAATAGACCTCCACTCTTCAATGGGACAAATTATACCTATTGAAAGACTAGAATGAGGATTTTTATTCGAGCACAAGATTATGCCTTGTGGAGGGTTATAATTAAGGGACCACACGAACCATCTCACATGGTTAATGGCATTCAAGTTCCCAAACCTGAGGAGGATTGGGATGAGAATGATAATAGGATGGTTCAACTCAATGCTAGAGCCATGAACTCATTATTCTGTGCTCTAGATATGAATGAGTTCAATAGAGTTTCCACCTGTAGTTCCGCCAAGGAAATATGGGATAGGCTTGAAGTTACCCACGAGGGTACAAATCAAGTCAAAGAGTCTAAAGTGAACATTCTAGTTCACAAATATGAGTTATTTAAGATGGAACCCAATGAAACCATCTCATGCATGTTCACACGCTTCACCGATATAATAAATGGTCTAAAGAGTTTGGGTAAATCTTACACTAATCCAGAACTTGTGAGTAAAATTCTCAGGTCTTTGCCGAAAGCATGGGAAGCGAAGGTCACGGCGATCGTAGAAGCCAAAGACCTCAACACATTGGGACTTGAACAACTATTGGGCTCATTGATGACGCATGAGCTCACAATGAAGCAACATGAAGAAGATTTGCCAAAGAAGAAACAATCGCACTCAAGGCTACTTCGAGTGTGTGTGAAGAAGAAAAGTAGTGAGAGTGAAGAAGAAAGCGAAGATGAGGACTTGGGTTTAATAGTAAGGAAGTTTAAGAAATTCATGAGAAGAATGAAACCCTTCCCAAGAAAGAAGTTTGGAGGGAGAAATGATTGGGAAAAGGAAAAAGAAAAGGAAAGAGACCCAATCATATGTTATGATTGCAAGAGACCGGGACACATCCATTCTGAATGCCCTCAACGGAAGAAACACTTTGGAAAGAAGAAGAAGAAGGCGTTGAAAGCAACGTGGGATGATAGTGACACATCCTCCTCCGAGGAAGAGAAGGAAGAGACCGCCAACTTGTGCTTCATGGCATTCGAAGACGATGAGGTATGTCAAAGTTCAACTACAAATATTACTTTAGAAGAATTATATGAAGCTTTTCAAGAACTCATGAGTGATTGTAGTATGTTAGGAGCAAAGAATAAAGAATTAAAGGCCTCCAATCAAAAACTAAAGGATGATATTAAAAACCTATTGATTGAGAAGGAGAGCGTTAAAAATGTTAACACCATTGACCTAGAAAATAAAAATTCAAAACTTAGCATTGAAAATGAAACGGCAAAAACACTAATTAAGGAATTAAATCTAAAAGTTAAATTCCTACTCAATAGTAATACCTCACTTGCACAAAATGTTGAATCCCTTAAAAATGATAAGGAAGAATTGGCTAAAGAAAATTTGGTTCTTAAAAATGAGGTACATAAGTACAAACCAATTGTGGAGAAATTTATACAAAGCTCTGAAAAATTAAATCTTATTCTATCCAATCAAAGAGCTGTTTTTAATAAAGCCGGATTAGGATATAAAACTAGCAAACAACAAAAGTATCTAAAGAATTTCTTTGTGAAAGCAAAAGATGTCAAAACTGAAAAACCTACATGCTTTCATTGTGGAAAAAGTGGACATAAAGCCTATTCTTGCATTCAAAGAAAGATTCAAACTAACAAGAATATATTTGTAAAGGGTAAAAACACAACTAAAGTATGGGTGCCTAAGGAAACTAACTACACTAACCAAGAAGGACCCAGGAAAACTTGGGTACCTAAGAGCTTCACGTGATTATTTTGCAGGTATGCCTTGCAGCCGGGAGTAAAAAGAGAATATGGTATCTTGATAGTGGTTGCTCAAGGCATATGACCGGTGACAAGAGTCTCTTCGTCACCTTGAAATCAAAAGAAGGAGGAGTAGTCATATTTGGAGACAATGCTAAAGGTCAAATCATTGGTGTTGGTAAAATCTTCATATCACCCTCCTCATTTATTGACAATGTATTGTTAGTTAATGGACTAAAACATAATTTATTAAGTATAAGTCAATTTTGTGACAAGGGCTTTAAAGTGTCATTTGAATCTTCACTATGCATAATTAGTAGTCCAGTTGACAATGAGATCATACTTACAGGACATAGGCATGGAAATGTTTACATGGTAGATCTTGATGATCTCACCATGAAGGATGGCCAATGTCTTGTAGCCATGGATCCCAAAGTCAATGAGACTAGTTGGTTATGGCATCGTAGGTTAGGGCATGCTAGCATGGATTTAATCTCTAAATTGATTACAAAAGATTTAGTCAAAGGACTACCAAAAATAGACATTGAAAAGAACAAAATTTGTGCTGCATGTCAATTAGGGAAACAAACGAGAAGCTCTTTCAAGTCTAAGAACATAGTATCAACATCAAAACCCCTAGAACTAATTCACATGGATTTGTTTGGACCCACTAGAACTGCTAGTCTAGGGGGTAAGAAATTTGGTCTTGTAATTGTTGATGATTTTTCACGTTTTACATGGGTTTCATTTCTTGCACACAAAGATGAGTCCTTTTTCGCTTTTATCAAGTTTCATAATAGGGTTTCGAATGAACTCAATCTTAAACTAAAAGCAATTAGGAGTGATCATGGTACCGAGTTTGAAAATCAGCATTTTGAAAAATTTTGTGAAGAAAATGGTATCAATCACAATTTCTCGGCACCTAGGATACCCCAACAAAATGGGGTGGTAGAAAGGAAGAATCGCACACTAGCAGATATGGCTCGTACCATGTTGTGCGAATCGGATCTACCAAAGTACTTTTGGGCTGAAGCAATAAATACTTCATGTCATATTTTAAACCGTGCTTTAGTTAGATCCATCTTAAAGAAAACACCTTGTGAGTTGATGAAAAGTAAGAAACCAAATATAAGCTATTTTCATATTTTCGGTTGTCGCTGCTTTATTTTAAACAATGGAAAGGACAATCTAAGTAAATTTAGTGCTAAATCAGATGAGGGGATCTTCTTAGGTTATTCCTCATCTAGTAGAGCATACAGGGTCTTCAACAAGAGAACTCTCGTTGTTGAAGAATCCATTCATGTTGTTTTTGATGAAGCTAATGGAGATTCTTCTAGAAAAGAAGAAGATGGTGATGCAGGTATACTTGAAGACAGAATGAAGGATTCTCCATACAAGACAAACAACATGAGGATGAGATCAAAGAAGATTCAATTCAGCAAGGTGAAGAAGATCAACCTCCAACAAGAAATCAAGATCTTCCTAAGAAATGGAGGTATGCACATGGTCATCCAAGGGATCTAATCCTTGGTGATCCTTCACAAGGGATAAGGACAAGATCCTCTTTAAGAAACACTAGTAATTATCTTGCATTTGTTTCACAGATAGAACCTAAATCACTAGAAGAAGCCGAAAAAGATGAAAATTGGATAAATGCCATGCAAGAAGAATTAAACCAATTTGAAAGAAATCAAGTTTGGACTCTAATAAAAAGACCCCCTAATGTTTCAATTATAGGCACCAAATGGGTATATAGAAATAAACTAGATGAAGATGGAATAGTAATAAGAAACAAAGCTAGGCTAGTAGCCAAAGGATATAATCAGGAGGAAGGGATAGATTTTGATGAAACTTTTGCTCCTGTTGCTAGGTTAGAGGCTATTAGACTTCTTTTGGCATATGCATGCTTTATGGATTTCAAACTCTATCAAATGGATGTAAAAAGTGCCTTTTTAAATGATTATATAATGGAGGAAGTTTATGTAGGACAACCTCCAGGTTTTGAGAACCACTTACATTCAGATTATGTTTTTAAATTGCATAAAGCATTATATGGACTTAAGCAAGCCCCTAGGGCATGGTATGAAAGATTAAGTAATTTTCTAATTGAAAATAAGTTTAAGAGAGAAAATGTAGACAAAACCCTCTTCATTAAAAGAAAAAGGAATGACTTATTGCTTGTGCAAATTTATGTGGATGATATAATTTTTGGTGCTACTAATGATGTCTTTGTCAAGAGTTTGCTAAGCTTATGCAGGGAGAATTTGAAATGAGCATGATGGGTGAGCTCAACTTCTTCCTTGGGCTACAAATAAAACAATCAGAGGAAGGCATCTTCATCAGTCAGTCCAAATACATCAAGGAAATGTTGGAAAAATTCAAGATGAAGGATGCAAAGGAAATCAGCACACCCATGGGCTCAAGTTGCAAGCTTGACAAAGATGAAAAAGATAAAAGTATAGACTGCAAATTATACAGAGGTATGATAGGTTCTTTACTTTACCTTACTGCTAGTAGGCCAGACATATTATTCAGTGTTTGCATGTGTGCTAGATACCAAGCATGTCCTAAGGAATCACACTTGCAAGTTGTTAAAAGAATATTCAGATATCTAGTAGGGATATCTAATGTAGGATTATGGTATTCTAAACAATCTGACATAAATTTAATTGCTTATTCCGATGCTGATTTTGCCGGGTGCAAACTCGACAGAAAAAGCACTAGTGGCACATGTCAATTCTTAAGTGCTAATTTGGTTTCTTGGTTTAGCAAGAAACAGAATTCAGTTGCCTTATCCACAGCTGAGGCTGAGTACATTGCAGCTGGAAGCTGTTGTGCCCAAGTTCTTTGGATTAAGCAACAACTTGAAGACTTCGGTATCAAAATGGACAACATACCAATTAGATGTGATAATACAAGTGCAATTAATTTAACAAAAAATTCTGTCCAACACTCTAAATCAAAACACATAGAGATTAGGCATCACTTTATAAGGGATCATGTGCTGAAAAATGATGTGATGATTGAATATGTATGTACTGAAAATCAATTGGCCGATATCTTTACAAAGACCCTTTGTAAAGATAGGTTCAACTTCTTAAGGAATGCTTTGAGCTTGTTTGATCCTAGCAAATAAATTGAACTTGTATTGCAATGGTTTGCTACTCAAACTAGTAATCCACCTCAAGGTCACAAATAGCAAACCTAGTATCTATTAAGTGAAAGCATGAATCTATCTAAGTTAAATGATGAATTGTTTGACTTTCCGGAGGATGGTTACCCTCCCTTGGACTCTTCATGGAGATATTTTCAGAGCCTATTTCATAGGTATTCGAAACTTGGTCAAACATTCCTCATTTCAATATTGATAATTTTTTTTTTAAAAAAAAAATCATTATAAAACTTTTTGTAGGATGTATTATTGAAGGGAAGGATCACAAGCAAACTCACTCTATATTCACCAAAAGAAATCACGTTGATTATTGTGGTTGAATAAAATAAATTGAGAAAAGATAGAAATCATTCTGAAATTTTTCAGTGCCGGAGACGTCTCTGGCAAATCGCAGAGACGTCCCCCCGGCGAGACGTCTCGCGTTAGTCGTGGAGACATCTCGGAGACCGATCGAAGGTTTTTAAATTAGGTGAAATAGCTCGAGCCGACCCGAGCTATCTTCTTTCGTCCCCGACAAAAACAAAAAACCCTAGCCTCCATTTGCTCTCCACCACAAACCCTAGCCTCCATTTGCTCTCCACCACAAACCCTAGCCTCCATTCCAAACCATGGCACCTAAGAGAGCTAGACGAACGGGTGGGAGGCATCCTAGGGTAGCGACCGACGACGAGGAACGGAGGGAAGAGCCTTCCACGCCGTCTCCTCCGGTTGCTCCGCCAACCACGACCCTTTCCTGTGCAAATCGCACAGTAACCACGGGTAGGTACATTGACTTCCAATTTCTAGATAGTGAGGGGTTCTCTATTGGAGAGAGACTCCGTGCCCAAGGTTGGGAATACCTTTGTACCCTAAATACATCAACCTATCCCGGCCTAGTTAGAGAAATGTTTAGCAATATGGCCTTAGGGGACTCGGGGTACACTGGATATGTCCGAGGGACATTGATAGAAATCAATGAAGATATTCTATCAAGTGTATTACAAATTCCTAAATACGGTGAGGCTCCGACCTCACATCCCCAAAGGGAGATTGCCCTAAACCTAGTTTTAGGACGAGAGGACTGCGGCCCTCTTGACGTAGTTAACTCCCAAGACCTCAATGCCGAGATGAGACTGCTTTTGAGCATTGTTAACTGGGTCTTGTTTCCAAAAATCGGTCGCTTCGATTTTGTTTCGGAGCGAGATTTAGTCATCATGCACCACATCTTACTAGGGATTCCCCTAAACCTCCCTAGACTTATGTTGAACTACATTTCCATATGTCATAGGTATTCTAGATTTAGCATACCATATGGGATGATCTTTACCCTACTGTTCAAACATTTCAAGGTTCCAATCCCAGAAAATGAGCCGGCAAAACCTTTAAGAAATACCGACTACTACAATGAAAGCACAATGCGTAGAATGGAGTTTCACAAGGTAGATGGATCATGGGTTAAGGTACCTAAAAGAAAATCTCAAACCCTAGAGCCTGAGATCCCACATCAGGAGCCTGACCACCACTCTCCTCCACATAGCCATATGGCCTTCCCTAATGTACCTTCCAGCTCGGCTGGACCATCCACATCTATGCCTCCTCCTCCTTCAGTCAGTGGATCCTTCTCCCTATCAGATGAACAGATGCACACTCTAGCATCTGTGATATGCCAGCAGATGAGGGAGGAGATGAGATCGATGATCACTGCTGAGTTGGCCCCCATCCGTACCTCACATGAAGCTCTCCTCCAAGAATTGAAGGAAGTCAAAGTTCAGATAGAAGCTGCAACATCAGAATTGTTTCATGTGGGTACAACTCAAACTTTAAGATCAATTGAGTTACACAGGCTGACTTGAAGAACATATCAGATAGTCTTCAAGAATTGACGAGCCCTGGAGGCAATGTGGGCAGTGTGGCTGCCCAACTTAGAGGGAAGATTGACAGGGCATCCCGGGAGTTCGAAGCATTAGTGGCTGCTTTCAATCAATCTCAGGGAGATCAGTTTAGAACCCTAATGGATTCAATTAATGCATTTATAGAGGCAGCTGCTAGGGCTATTGAGCAACGTCGCCGTTGAAGGACAGTTTGTAAACATCTAGGGTTCATCTTTTTGTAAAGCCCTAGGCTAATTTTGAAACTTCTTTTGTATTGGGAATCAATACTTGTAATAATTTCCTTTCCTTTTAACCTTGTAATGACTTCAAATGATTGCAATGATATATGAATGTCATACAATTTCTTTGAAATTTTGTGTATGTTTCTAATCCTGTGGAATCAAATCTTGTGTATGTAAATCTGTGATGTGCCATAAAAATCTCATAACATACCTTAAGTGTTCAAATTTGACACAACTTATCAATGCATATGAAACAGGGGGAGCACAACTACTTTTAAAAGGTCTGAACTGAATTCCAAAACAAAGGGGGAGTGAAATGAATGCTGAATTCATTAATAAACAAAAACTTGGACAGAGGGAGCATAACTTGAATATCCTTGAGTGATTCATGGTAATATGCTGAATTCTACTAGGAATTGTGTCTTAAGTACCCAAGGATAATTTGTCCCCTTCATTGTTGATGACAAAAAGGGGGAGTAGAACCTATATATGGAATGTATGGAGTAGAACCAATATATGGAGTATATGGAGTAGTACCTATATATGGAATAGAAAATTGAATTAGAAAAGATAAAATTGAAGAATATTGGCTTTAAGCATTAAGATAATTGCCTTCTGGAAAAGAAAGGGGGAGTCAAAAAGTATTTAGCCTTCAATTGTCTTTAGCATCAATATTTCATTAATTCACATTTTAACTTGATTCAAATTCAGTTGATATGCTAAAATTGCTCAAGAGCTATTAAAATCAATACTTTTGCATTTATCTAGCTACATCTGATCAAATACTGTGTATATGTTTAAATTTCAAATTTTGCATATACTCAGTGTTTTGTCATCATCAAAAAGGGGGAGATTGTTGACCCCCTAATGGATTTTGATGAATACAAAACACTAGAGTATAATTCCCTTTATCTTAACAATTTAATTGAGGATTTCATGTGTTTATTTAAGAATATTGTTAAGAAATATCTAGGCATGTTCTCATATTTTTCAAGGATTTATTGAAGAATTTTTGAGATGAAGAAAACAGATCAGAGACAGCCGAGACGTCTCCGGTTTGTCCCAGAGACGTCTCTGGCACGAACAGGAAGAATTGGCACGCTTGGAGACGTCCCCGGCACCTGGCGAGGCGTCTCGCAGGGTCGGAGTCGACTCCCGACTCTGCGGAGCCGACTCTCTCAGAGGCGGCAGAAAGGCCGATTTCAAGGGATGCGCGCGAGTCGTCTCCAAAGGACGCGAAGTCGTCCCCGCGAGTAAAAAGCAGACTTCCCGAGTCGTCCCCAGAGAGCGCGGAGTCGACTCTCTCAGGGGATTCCAGAGGATGTGTTTTTCGGTGATAAAACAGCGGAGTCGTCCCCTAGGTAGCGGAGTCGACTCTCTCAGAGAATTCCAGAGGACTTGTTTTTCGGAGATAAAGCAGCGGAGTCGTCCCCGAGGCAGCGGAGTCGTCCCCATGCAAAAAGTACAAACATCCCGAGACGTCCTCGTAAAGGGCCGAGGCGACTCTCTCAGAAAAACAAAAAAACAAGCATTCAAACTGTTCATCCTCAGAGTCGCCCCCGTAAAGCACCGAGTCGACTCCCAACATCGTCAAAAGTAAATTCATACAGCCGAGACGTCTCGCGTTGAAGCGGAGACGTCTCCGGAGCTCCCGGAACGCGACTGACACACTTTTGCAGGTTTGTTTGAATTTCAAACTTCCATATCTTTGTGTCTAACGGATCTATTTATTTTTTGGGCTATAAAAGGGAGCTCTTAAGTGCCTTCCAACAACTTCTCACCAACCCAACACAAGATCATTCAAGAGAGAAGAAAGAGAAAGAGGTTCAAGGGAGTTAGAGCTTTCAAGAGAAGAAATCAAGTGCATCCAAGCTTTCCCATCTGATTTCGTGCTCAACTACTCTCTCCCACTCGGCATTCAAAGCTCACATTCAAGCCAATGCGATCCACATCGGAAGAACCACCATTTCCCACGCTTCCAACGGCTAAAAGGGTTCTTCCGGGTTTTATTATTTCTCATTGTTATATTTGCTTCTTAAGAGCTTTCAAATCTTTTGTAAAACATTGATTATTGTGCTTGTTCCAGTCAAGGGACTTGGAACAAGGGATAGGCGTCCCAAGCCTAGGTTAAATTGGAGGATTGTAGGATTCGTTGTTAGCCCGGTGTAAAACAACGAGTTGGGTAGTGCACTCGCAAAACTACCGTACTGTAATCGTTGATTATAGTAGAAATTCCCAAAGGTGTTTGGGGAGTGGATGTAGGAGCAGTGGAAGCTCCGAACCACTATAAAACCTTGTGTTTGCGATTGACTATTCTTATACCTCTATCTTTACTTTAGCACATACACTTGTGTGTTTTATTTTTAATTAGACAAAAAATCTTAAAACACCCAATTCACCCCCCTCTTGGGTGACCATCTCTGGGTAACAGCCAGGACATATTAAATCACCTGCAAGAGTTGTATGGTGATCAGAGTCACGCAGCTCGGTTTGAAGTGTCCAAGAGGCTCTTCAAAGCTAAGATGCATGATGGGCAGTATGTCCATGATCATGGTTTGACCATGATAAAGGACTTAGAGAAGCTTGAGAAGCTTGGCATAACCATGCACAAGGAATTGCAAATGGATTTGATCCCGCAATCCCTTCGAGCTTCATATGAATAGTTTATAATAAACTACCATATGAACAAGGTTGTATGCACTAAAATAGAATTGTTAAAAAATTGGTAACTACCTTAGGGACCTTGAAGAAGTTCAAGGGGCATCGTTTTCGCTGTCAAGTTGGTTTCTACTTTCAAGAGAGAGTCTATTTGGAAGAAGAAGAAGCCTGCGAAGAAGCAGAAGACTAAGAAAACACCAAGTAAGGAAGTTCCAAGAAAAAGGCCAATTGCAAGGAAAATTGTTTCCATTGCATCATGGATGGCCATTGGAAGAGGAACTGTCCTACATACATGGGAAGCATAAAGAACATGAAGGGTGACAGACCTTCAGAAGGTATGTCAGATATGCTCAGGATACTTAGGGACTGTTACCTATTGCTAGCAAAAATTTGATTTCTGTATTTTATTTAGCACAGAAAGATTTTTATTTAAAAATAAATTGATTCAACATGGTTTTATAATTGACAGTCTCTATCACATACATATGGATGTATCTGTGATTATATCTGAGCAAACAGTGAATACCATAGGATCTAATAGATCTAAAAATGAGATAAATCTAAAGTATTTATGGCACCTCAGGCTTGGCCATATAGGAGAAGACAGAATAAACAAATTGGAGAAACATGAGCTTTTGGGCTCATTGACTTTCGAGTCATATTTGATTTGTGAATTCTGCCTTCAAGAAAAGATGGCCAAGTTATCCTTTGTAGGACACAGGAAGGTCCACTGAAATACTTACCCTAGTACACACTGATGTGTGTGGCCCATTCGATGTGCAGGCTAGGGGTTATAATTTTTTACTTCATTTACCGATGATTACTCACGGTATGGATATGTGTATGAGACACAAATATGAAACTTTTGAAATGTTCAAAAAGCTTAGATATGAAGTAGAAAAATAAGCACAAAAACTCATTAAGGTTCTTCGATCAGATCGAGGTAGTGAATACCTTAATGGAGAGTTCCGTGATTATCTCAAGGAGAATGGTATAGTTTCATAATGGACTCCTCCTGGTACACCTCAGCTCAATGGAGTGTCAGAGAGGAGGAATCGGACTCTATTGATATGGTCCAGTCCATGATGAGCTTCACTGATTTATCCTTGTTTCTTTAAATGGATGCCCTATTTTCAGCTATTTACTTGTTGAATAGAGTTCCCTCTAAATCCCTTCCTACCACACCGTATGAGATATAGCATGGTAAGAAACCAAGTCTTGGTCATCTTAAGATTTGGGGATGTCCGGCCCACGTCAAGAGACTACAGGCGGACAAACTAGAGGCTAGGACCATAAGTGCTTGTTTTATATGATATCCTAAAGAGTCATTAGGATACAATTTTTCCGTCTCAGAGGATCACAATGTGTTTGTGAGCCGTCATGCCTTCTTCTTGGAAAAATAGTTTATCCTTGATAGAGGCAGTGGGAGGAAAATTGAGCTTGAAGAGAAAGTCTCTGAAAAGCAACGAGTCATGGATCCTATCAAACCCATTCATACAGAGCCAGTACACGATGTCCCTCGACCACCTCGTAGATCTAGTAGGGTCTCCCATCCTCCCGATAGATACTTAGGTATAATAGAAGAGGATACCGAGGAAATGTTCCTAGTGGGAGATAGGGATCACATACAGGATCCCAAAACCTACAATGAGGCGATATCTGATATCGATTCCGAGAAATGGCTGGAAGCCATGAAGTCAGAGTTAGACTCCATGTATTCCAACCAAGTCTGGACCTTAGTAGACCCACAAGAAGGTATTGTACCTATTGGATGCAAATGGATCTACAAAAGAAAAATAGGTTCGGATGGAGAGGTAGAGACCTATAAGGCAAGGCTTGTGGCGAAAGGGTATAGTCAGCGCGAAGGCATTGACTATCAGGAGACCTTTTCACCTGTAGCCATGCTCAAATCCATCCGAACATTGCTTGCCATTGCAGCATTTCATGATTATGAAATCTGGCAGATGGATGTGAAAACTGCTTTCCTGAATGGATATCTTAATGAAGATATCTATATGGAGCAGCCTTTGGGTTTCACTTCCAGTGATGGAGATCACAAGGTCTGCAAGCTGCAAAAGTCCATCTATGGACTAAAGCAAGCATCTCGGAGTTGGAACACTCGTTTTGATGACGCAATCAAAACATTTGATTTCATCAAAAAATAAAGAGGAACCGTGTGTTTACAAAAAGGTTAGTGGGAGTGCTGTCGTTTTTCTCATACTGTACGTAGATGACATTCTCCTGATTGGGAATGATATTCCCATACTAACCTCGGTCAAGGTCTGGTTGTCAAAAGAATTCTCCATGAAAGACCTTGGGGAAGCATCCTATATTTTGGGAATAAAGGTCTATAGAGATAGATCTAAAAGGATGCTTGGCCTATCACAGAAGATGTACATAGAGGAAGTGCTGAAAAGGTTCAGCATGGAAAACTCTAAAAGGGGTCTCTTACCCCTAAGACATGGAATTCATCTCTCCGAAAAGATGTGCCCCAACACATCTGAAGAGATTCAACGCATGAGCAAGATCCCTTATGCATCGGCAATAGGGAGCCTCATGTATGCCATGCTATGTACATGACTTGATATAGTACAAGCTGTGAATGTCACGAGCATATGTCAATCAGATCCAGGCAAAAGCACTGGATAGCTGTGAAGAGCAGTCTTAAGTACTTGAGAAGAACTAAGGACATGTTCTTGGTCTTTGAGAGAAGATCAGAGTTGAAGGTAGAAGGATGCACACATATTGATGATAGAAAGTCTACATCAGAATATGTGCAATGATGGTTCAGTAAATTGGAAGAGTTCCAAACAACCGGTCATTATAGATTCTACCTTAGAAGCTGAATGTTAAGCCGTCTCTAAGGGTGCAGTGGAAATCTTTTGGTTTAAAAGGTTCATTGCAGAGTTAGGTGTAATGACATCAGATGTCATAAACACTCTACTGCGATAACAAAGGCACCATAGCACTAGCTAAGGAGCCAAAGGTCTCACCAGAAATCGAAGCACATAGAGCGGCAGTTTAACCTAATAAGCGACTACCTCGAAAGAAAATAAGTAGAGGATCAGAGAGTAGACTCCACAGAAAATGTGGCGGACCCATTCACTAAGCAGCTAAGTCGGCAGAAAACTAAAATGCATCTTGAGAAGATGGGGCTTAGGTTTATGGCTGATTGGCTTTAGTGCAAGTGGGAGATTGTTAGATGTATGCCCTAGAAGCCAATCTGGCTGACACATTGTTAATTCTAGGGACATAATTTTATACTTGACTATTTATTATTGAATAAATAAAAGGCATCTTTTCATGCATATTATTTATGTGTCTATGAATCGTCCAAGAAATTAATAAGATGATGATACATATTCCCAAGAATTGAGAATTTGAGCCATGTATCATTGGTGATTAATTTCTAAATGCTCCTGATCAATGGATCATCACGAGGACGGTGATCGATCCGATCAGTGCACAGATCACTTTCCTTCTGGATGGACGAGACTTGAGTCCACAGTGTAGGGACACTGAAGTGATAGTGCAGGTGCTTGTTAGAGAACAAGGGTACTGAGCGTGACCAAGACAAGAAGTCACTTGGATGTCTATCCACTCGTCAGTGACTTGCTTGATGTTGCAGTAGTGTGACTGGTCCTTTGACCTGCGGTGCTTCAGCTACTCACAGTGAGGTTATTGTAGTTTGACTGCACACATACATGGTCTCTAGCCATATGGGTCCATGCAGTGTAGATTGGCTGCAGTAGGTTCACTGTAGGAGTAGGGTATGCACCTACAAGGAATCTATCGACCTTGATAGAAGAGGAGTGATCTTATGTGATTTGTTAGACTGAGTTCTAAGACCTTGGCCAGGGTAGTAATATAAAGTGGAGAAAGAGTTTTCCACTATCGAACTCAAGTCAAATAAATCTTGACATATGACAGACGATGGGGTTTGACGAGTTGTCCATGACCTCCGTCCTGTAGGGATCCACGATAGTAGGACTGTATCACATGGTAACTGCACCTAGAGGTTCATCTTTCTATTCTACTGGGTAGCCACTACATGCTGCTAGGTGTCACTGGTGGATGGTGGGACTCACAGGGATTATCTCGATGATCGATAAATCCTAATGAGTTGAGTTGGAATCGTTCCAACCCATTGAAAGGAGTTTTCAATGATATAGTGATAGAGATCACAATATATCTCACTACCAGTCAGAGTAGAACCTATGGGGTCACACACACTAGAAGTATTGACCGATCCGATGGTTGAAAAGTGATTATGAATCACAAGTAATCAATTCGATTGATATTCAGTTGAAGAAGGAACAAAGGGAATTAATTAATTGGACTTGAAACAAGAGTCCTACTTCGAGTAGGATTCCTAGAGTCCTAATTAGATTAGGACTGGGAATCCTAGTTGGAGTAGGACTGGGATTCCTACTTGGAATAGGATTCCTGCAATCCTAATGAGATTAGGAGTTTTGAATCAAAATTGGATTTCTACTTGGAGTAGGATTCCTAGAGTCCTAATCGGATTAGGACTTCGGATTCAAATAGAGTCCTAATTGAATTAGGACTAAAATTATATATGTCCTAATTTGGATTAGGATTTCTTAAGTCACAATTAATTATTAATCTAATGAATCTAAGACTCCTAATTGGATTAGGATTGAAGAGTTCAATTGAGTCAAAATTGATTTAAGTTCTAATTAGATTAGGACTTACCTAGATTGGATCCAAATTGGTTCACCCTTGGGCTAAGCCTAATTGGATTAGGGCTTGACCACATTAGGGCATTCCAATCCCTACCTAATATGGATTAGGGTTTACCATGAGGAAGGGGATAAGCCCCTCCCCTTCCCACGTGGAGAAGGGAGAAGAGACGGCGCCCCCTCTTAGGAAAGACATCAAGAACTCCTAAATGTTAGGAGCTCCACATGTCTATAAAAAGGGACTTGTGGGCGGCGCCTAGGGCATTGATGAAGTCCTCTTCCTCCTTGCCGTACGCCTCCCTCTCCTCTCCTCTTGGTTCAGCCGCAAGCAAGGAAGATAAAAGCCAAAGGTGTTGGCGGCATCCTCTTCCTCCCTTCTTCCTTCCAACGCAGGGAAAAGAAAGAAGGCTGCGTGGGGATTCTTCTTCTTCCTCTTCTTCATCCTTCTTCTTCCTCCTCTCAAGCACAATCAAGGGTTGATTGAAAGAGAGGAAATCAGCCATCAAAAGAAGTCTTTGCAAGGGAGCTAGCACCCCGGAAAGACAAGAGAGCTTTGATCGGATCACTGCTTCGTGTGGACACCCGTAGAGGCCGGACACTTGAACGGCTTCAAGCAAACCTTCATCCTAGACCACGAACTTCAGTTTGCGGTGATCATCTACCCGCACAAGGTGAAGATCTGATCTTCCTAAAGGTTTAAAAAGTTTTAATTCTTATCTAACTACGAACGATTTATGAAACAACGTTCATGCGATGAACGTCGATCCCGCTTATGCCGATTCCGCTGCCATCTGAATTTTTTTGAAATATCAGCGGCATGGGCGGGTTCCCAACAGCTCATGCGTTGAATCTCTTCAGATGTGTTGGGGCACATCTTCTTGGAGAGATGAATTCCATGCCTAAGGGGTAAGAGACCCCTTTTGGAGTTTTCCATGCTGAATCTTTTCAGCACTTCCTCTATATACATTTTCTGTGATAGGCTAAGCATCCTTTTAGATCTATCTCTATAGACCTTTATTCCCAAAATATAGGATGCTTCCCCAAGGTCTTTCATGGAGAACTCTTTTGACAACCAGACCTTGACCGAGGTTAGCATGGGAATATCATTCCTTATCAGGAGGGTGTCGTCCATGTACAGTACGAGAAATACGACAGCACTCCCACTAACCCTTTTGTAAACACACTGTTCCTCCTCATTTTTGATGAAATCAAACGTTTTGATTGCGTCATCGAAACGAATATTCCAACTCTGAGATGCTTGCTTTAGTCCATAAATGGACCTTTGCAGCTTGCAGACCTTGTGATCTCTATCACTGGAAGTGAAACCCAAAGGCTGTTCCATATAGATATCTTCTTCAAGATATCCATTTAGGAAAGCAGTTTTCACATCCATTTGCCAGATTTCATAATCATGAAATGCTGCAATGACAAGCATTGTTCGGATGGATTTCAGCATGGCTACAGGCGAAAAGGTCTCCTGATAGTCAATGCCTTCGCGTTGACTATACCCTTTCGCCACAAGCCTTACCTTATAGGTCTCTACCTCTCCATCCGAACCTATCTTTCTTTTGTAGATCCATTTGCATCCAATAGGTACAATACCTTGTGGTGGATGTACTAAGGTCCAGACTTGGTTGGAATGCAAGGAGTCTAACTCTGACTTCATAGCTTCCAACCATTTCTCGGAATCGATATCAGATATCGCCTCATCGTAGGTTTTGGGATCCTGCGTGTGATCCCTATCTCCCACTAGGAACATTTCCTCGGTATCCTCTTCTAGTATACCTAAATATCTATCGGAAGGATGGGAGACCCTACTAGATCTGCGAGGTGGTTGAGGGACATCGTGTACTGGCTCTATATGAATGGGTTCGATAGGATCCATGACTCGTTGCTTTTCAGAGACTTTCTCTTCGAGCTCAATTTTCCTCCTACTGCCTCTATCAAGGATAAACTGGTTTTTCCAAGAAGATGGCGTGACGGCTCACAAACACATTGTGATCCTCTGAGACAGAAAAATTGTATCCTAATAACTCTTTAGGATATCCTATAAAACGAGCACTTATGGTCCTAGCCTCTAACTTGCCTGCCTGTAGTCTCTTGACGTGGGCCGGACATCCCCAAATCTTGAGATGACCAAGACTTGGTTTCTTACCATGCCATATCTCATACGGTGTGGTAGGAACGGATTTAGAGGGAACTCTATTAAATAGATATACTGCGATAAGTAAAGCATCTCCCCAAAGAAGCATTGGTAGATCAGTGAAGCTCATCATAGACCGGACCATATCCAATAGAGTCCGATTTCTCCTCTCTGACACCCCGTTGAGTTGAGGTGTACCAGGAGGTGTCCATTGTGAGACTATGCCATTGTCCTTGAGATAGTCCCAAAATTCTCCACTAAGGTATTCTCCTCCTCGATCTGATCGAAGAGCCTTAAGGAATTTTTCAGTTTGTTTTTCTACTCCATTTCTGAATTCTTTGAACTTTTCAAAAGATTTAGATTTGTGTCTCATAAGATACACATACCCATACCGTGAATAATCATCGATAAAGGTAATGAAGTACGAATAACGTCCCCTGGCTAGCACATCGAATGGGCCACATACATCTGTATGTACCAGGGTAAGTATTTCAGTGGTCCTCTCCCCATGTCCTACAAAGGGCAATCTGGCCATTTTTCCTTGAAGACAGGACTCGCAAACTGGATATGACTCGGAAGTCAATGAGCCGAGAAGCCCATTTTTATCCATTTTGTTCATTCTATCCTCTTCAATATGGCCAAGCCTGAGGTGCCACAAATATTTTTGGTTTATCTCATCCCTGGATCTCTTGGATCCTTTGGCACTCACTTCTTGCTCAGACACATTTACAGATACATCCATATGCAAATGATAGAGACTATCAATCATAAAACCACGTGCGACTATTTTATTTCTGAAATAAATAGAACAGCAGTCTTTGTCAAATATAAAAACATGACCTTCCTATGCTAGACATGAAACAGAAATCAAATTTCTACTAGCAGCAGGTACATAATAGCAGTCTCTAAGTAATAAACTAAAACCAGACGATAGTCGCAGATGGTAGGTGCCCACAGCCACAGCAGCAACTTTTACCCCGTTGCCAATCCGAAGGGTTACTGCACCTTCCGCCAGCCTTCTACTTTCCTTTAGACCCTGCATGGTAGTGCACAGATGAGCACTAGAACCAGAATTTATAACCCAACTAGAAGTAGAAGAAATCGTTAGATTAGTTTCAATTATGAGCAAGTCTATACCTTCTGAAGGTGTGTCACCTTTTTTGTTCTTCAGGCTCTCGAGGTATGAAGGACAGTTCCTCTTCCAGTGGCCGTCGACATTGCAGTGGAAACATTTTCCTTTGTCATTGGCCCTTTTCTTTTGAACTTCCTACTTTGGCTTCTTGTCTTTCTTCTGCTTCTTAGCAGGCTTCTTTTTCTTCCAAGCAGACTTTCTCTTGGAACCAGAAGTCAACTCAGCAGCAAGGACATTGCCCCTTGAACCTTTCAAGGCTCCCTCAGCAGTTACCAACATATTTATCAGTTCAGTCTTAGTGCATTCAATCTTATTCATGTGGTAGTTTACTATAAACTGACCAAATGAATCAGGAAGGCATTGAAGGATCAGATCAACTTGCAATTCCTTGTGCATGTTCATACCGAGCTTCTCAAGCTCCTCAAGGTCCTTGATCATAGTCAGACCGTGATCATGGACGGACTGCCCCTCGTGCATCTTTGTTTTGAAGAGCCTCTTGGACACTTCAAAACGAGCTGTGCGACTCTGCTCACCATACAACTCTTGCAGGTGTGCCAGTATGTCCCTAGCAGTCTTCATATTTTCATGCTGGCATTGTAGTTCATTAGACATGGATGCCATGATATAGCACTTGACCCTAGTGTCATCGTCTGTCCACTTCTCATGCGTCGTACACTGATCAGCGGTCGGACGTGCTGGTAATGCGGGGATGTCATTGTCGAGTACATAGCCTATTTTCTCACAACTCAGAACAATTTTGAGATTCCTAAGCCAGTCTCTGTAATTAGTACCGGTCAATCGGTTGGTCTCAAGAATACGGGTCAAAGGGTTTGAGGCTGACATTATGATCTGCAGAGAGTAAAGATTCTAGTTAGACTTTTGTACTTGATCCTAATATGTTCTAACGTCTTTTAGAACAAATGTAACTCCCACTATTTTCTCGAATTCCTCACACTCCCCTGGTAGAAAAATGGAAATCCTACACGATTAGGGTTTCTAGTGGGTACTGCGGTTCCACCGATTTACATGCCACCTCACCTAACAGTTATTGGTGACACATAGATTGATGAATGTACAACTCTTGTACAATGCTTCTCAAGCATGTTGCAGTGTAACTTGGTCTCTAAGCCATGAAAACCTCACCTAACAATTATTGGTCCCATTTCTTAGTTAAGTCAGACCCACTGTATAACCGTAGAAATAAAGTCGTCATTGGGTCCTCACCTAATAGTTATTGGTGCCCAACCCCACCTTTACCCTACAACATCTCATGTCTATAGAGAGGTCCAGCCCCCCAATGCAACTTGACCACTGTATCCAGCCAAGACAAATCAACATCAGAAAGGCCTTAGCAGCTCTACTACAGTGGAAGACCTATTGACTTAATATTGGTTAATCAGGTCTTAGTGTTTGCAACTTGAGCTCTTCATAAGAGGTAATCGAACAATTGGCCAGGTAAGCAGGTGGGAGGCTCCCCTTACTCAGAGAGTAAGGTCCTAATTAAGTAACCACCTTTCATGCTTTTCTAGACACCAATTAGATCAATTAATCTAATATGACTTGCTCATGTTGGTTCACTCTCGACTTGATTGAGGAGGTTTTAATTAAGGTCTCAATTGGGTTTGCTACATCACATGTAAACCTATCTACCCAGCTTTCATTCACATCACATGCAAACGGCACATCACAGGCAGTTATAATCGCAGCAGTAAATAAAGCTAAACTTTAAATAGGTGACGATCATGGATTCTAATTAGGTCGTATTACAAGCACATGCACGTCAATCGATCAACTGGTCTTCAACTCTTGAATTGGTTCCAAGCCTCCTTAATTCGATCCTTGATCAACTCTTGATCCAATCGCCATCAACTGCTTAGATCGCCTGTTCATCTCATGCCTTGCCTTCAACTTGATCGTTGACGTACATCACATCACAGAAATACAACCAGATGTAAAATAAAATAAAAATAATAATAAATTACATCTCCTTTTAGGAGGCACGCAGGCCTCTCAAAATATCAAATGAGATGCATGCAAGCATCTGAAATTACATGACATTACAGATCACATCGCAGGTCATTACATTTGATACCAAAATGGTTTGAATCCTATGATCATCACCACATGCAGCAATTATAATTTTCAGATCTGAAAACTAATTGATTATCTTATGACATAGGTTGCTGATCATGCTAATCATGATTCTAAACTTTGTAATCCTATTAACAATGCAATTAGAATCATCTTTTTATCACATAAAAATCAGCATGCAAAAATCAGCACCCTAGAAAAAATCTGCATGCAGAAAATTTTCAGCATGCATGATCATTTAATTTTCAGATCTAATAAGCCTATTAATAATTAATCCTTACCTTAATCTACGATGCCTAGGCTCTGATACAACTGTTAGAAAATCCCGATCATGCCGCTGAAATTTTAAAAAATTCAGATGCAGCAGAAGAGGCATGCGCGGGATCAACCGTTCATCGCATGAACGTTGTTCAAAAACCGTTCGTAGATAGATAAGGATTAAAAACTTTTAAAACCTTTAGAAGATCAGATCTTCACCTTGTGCGGATAGATGATCACCGCAAACTGAAGTTCGTGGTTTAGGATGAAGGTTTGCTTGAAGCCGTTCAAGTGCCCGGCCTCTACGGGTATCCACACAAAGAGAGGACCAATCCAAGCTTTCTATCTCCCCGGGGTGCTAGCCCCCTTGCAGAGATAACTTTTGATGGCTGATCTCCTCTCTTTCAATCAACCCTTGATTGTGCTTGAGAGGAGGAAGAAGAAGGATGAAGAGAGGAAGAAGATCAAAGCCCCTGCAGCCTTCTTTCTTTTCCATGCGTTGGAAGGGAGAAGGGAGGAGGAAGAGGCCACCAAACAATCTTCCCTTGCTTTCCTTTGCTTGCAGCTGAAGATGGACAAGGAGGAGAGGGAGGCCACGGCTGCAAGGAGGAGAGCATCAATTCTAGGGCGCCGCCCCCCTTTCACCTCCTTTTAAAGTACCTAGGGCTCCTACAAATTAGGAGCCCTAAATCTTTTCCAAGAGGGGCGCCGACCCCTCTTGTGTTGCCGCACCCATGAAGATGAGAGGGGCTCATGCCCCTCTTACTTGGTTAACCTAATCCTCCTCCAAGGAGGATTAGGTGTCCCTCTTGTGTTTTAGCCCTAATCTAATTAGGGTTTAACCAAATCATGAATCAATCGGGTTCAATCTTTGTTAGTCCTAATCCAATTAGAACTTGAATGAACCATGACTCAATTGAACTCTTCAATCCTAACCCAATTAGAAGTCATGTTGATTCATGAGATTAATAATTAATTAGGACTTAAGAAACCCTAATCCAATTAGGACTTATTTAATTTTAGTCCTAATCCAATTAGGACTCTAATTTGAATCCGAAGTCCTAATCCGATTAGGACTCTAGGAATCCTACTCCAAGTAGGAATCCAATTAGAATTCAAAACTCCTAATCTAATGAGGATTGTAGAAATCCTATTCCAAGTAGGAATCCCAGTCCTACTCCAACTAGGATTTCCAGTCCTAATCCAATTAGGACTCTAGGAATCCTACTCAAAGTAGGATTTGTGTTTAAGTCCAATTAATTTCCTTTGTTCCTTCTTCAACTAAATATCAATCGAATTGATTACTTGTGATTCCTAATCACGATTCAACCATCGGATCGGTCAATACTTTTAGTGTGTGTGACCCCATAGGTTCTACTCTGACTGGTAGTGAGATATATCATGATCTCTATCACAATATTATTGAAAACTCCTTTCAATGGATTGGAACGATTCCAACTCTACTCATTAGGGTTTATCGATCATCGAGATAATCCCTGTGAGTCCCACCATCCACCAATGACACCTAGCAACATGTAGTAGCTACCCAGTAGAATAGAATGATGAACCTCTAGGTGCAGTTATCATGTGATACAGTCCTACTATCGTGGATCCCTACAGGACGGAGGTCATGGATAACTCGTCAAACTCCTTCGTCTGTTATATGTCAAGATTTATTTGACTCGAGTTTGATTGTGGAAAACTCTTTCTCCACTTTATATTACTGCCCTGGCCAAGGTCTTAGAACTCAGTCTAACAAATCACATAGGATCACTCCTCTTCTATCAAGGTTGATAGATTCCATATAAGTGCATACCCTACTCCTACAGTGAACTTACTGCAGCCAATCTACACTACAAGGACCCATATGACTAGAGACCATGTATACGTGTAGTCAAACTACAATAACCTCACTTTGAGTAGCTGAAGCACCGCAGGTCAAAGGACCAGTCATACTACTGCAACATCAAGCAAGTCACTGACGAGTGGATAGACATCCAAGTGACTTCTTGTCTTGGTCACGCTCAGTACCCTTGTTCTCTAACAAGCACCTGCACTATCACTTCAGTGTCCCTACACTGTGGACTCAAGTCTCGTCCATCCAGAAAGAAAGTGATCTGTGCACTGATCGGATCGATCACCGTCCTCGTGATGATCCATTGATCAGGAGCATTTAGAAATTAATCATCAATGATACATGGCTCAAATTCTCAACTCTTGAGAATATGCATCATCATCTTATTAATTTCTTGGACGATTCATAGACACATAAATAATATGAATGAAAAGATGCCTTTTATTTATTCAATAATAAATAGTCAAGTACAAAATTATGTCCCTAGAATTAACAATGTGTCAGCCAGATTGGCTTCTAGGGCATACATCTAACAAAAGGTTCTTTGCCAAATTTACATAGAGTAACATTTAATGATTTAGCTTTAAGAAAATTCATTTCTCTTTCATTTATGTAAGGCTCTTGATATTAATTCATGCTTTGTAAGTAAAGTGGTTAAATTCAGAAATTGACAGGAATGATTATGAATCAAACATAAAACCTTCAAGGTATGCATCAAATGTAAGTAACTTTTGAAAAAGATGCAAAATGCAAGGAGATTGAATATTTAAGGCTTTCCCTCAAAAGATACATTCTACTTTAAACATTCTTTTCTTTTATTGAATTTCAGATTTTAATGATAAGCATGAATGAACTAAAATTTTGTGATATAGAGTGATCTAGAGTTTTTCAAAATTTATAGCAATCACTCTTTTAAGTCTTTCAAGAACAAGTTATGCTTCCTCTTAACTTTTGAGAATATGCACTAAAATATTAATCAGAAAATAATTCTTTTGAAGCTCAAATTTCTTTCAAAAACAATTACATTTTCTTTTCTTTATGAATCATTTGAGTGAGTTAAAATATTACTAGCCTTAGGATCATTCACTCTCCTCTAAAAATAGCTTTTTCTCTTAATTATGTAGGAGAAAAGCATATAGAAAATCATTCAAGTGTATATTTATAAAATTCAATTTCTTGGTCATGTTTCCTTAGTAATGTATACATGAAGCACAATAAATCTTTTTAATATCAAAACAAAATCATATGTTTAGAAACTATTTGTTTTCAATCAAGATCATTGAAAAACACATCATTTAGACCAATTTCAGTATACTTATAAAATAGAAAAAGATATGTTTCATATGCGTATCGGAGCAAACAACCAAGGCATCAAAATTAATTTTATTTTTCTTAAACTGTAGTTTTCATCTAGGAATCATATTGAGTTGTTTTCCAAAATGATGCAATCATTGAAGAATATAATGAAAGTTACAAAAATGCAACGATAGAAGAATTTTAAATTAAGTTTAAGCTTTTATACAAAATCAGATTCTAAATTTCATAAAAATTTTCAAGAAAGCTTTCAAGATTATAATTTGAGATATGCATTTTCTACATTATAGCTCATCTTAAATTATTAAGATTGAAAACACATATTTCAAAAGTATTAGAACACATTCAAAATCTTTGTAATTAACATTTAATTTTGGTACAAATTGGAGTAATTTAACAAGTATCAGGATATTATGTACCAATGTTAGGCAAGATAAAAGATAAATCAAAATCAATTCATTTTGCCTAATTTTCAAATTCAAATTATTCTTTTCTTTTATTTTTCAGAAGATATTCATTAAAATAGAGATATCCTTCTTTTCCCCATTTTGCAAATATATTCAACTTTCATATTTCAAAGGTGATCATGAACGACAAATCTAAAATTTCTTTCAAAAATATTTTAAAAAGAAATCTTATGTAATTTTTCAAATATTCAAGCATTGGAACCGATTTAATAAAAAAAAATTTTAATCAAAAGAGTACAAGAGAAATCCAAAATATCATTGATAAGTATGGAATGCAAGTAAAAACAATTTTCATTAGGCTTTGGAACACAAGTTATTTCGAAGTCAAAGGTGAAGCAAAAACTTGTGTGCAAAGTTAAAGCTTATTTCAAATTATAAGTGTCATAAAAAGAAAAATAAAATTGCTACTGGTAGAAACATATTTCAATTAAATTATCTAGGCATAGAGTATTACAAATTATATTTGAATAAGATCCTGAATTTATCTGAATATTGAAAACTCACAATTCAAAACATCATGCCACATGCGAAACATAGTATGTATACCATTAAAGTATTAAGAACAAGTATGTCTAGGATCAAAATCAATTCTTTTCAAATAAAATTTTTCCTATTTAAATACAATTTAGCACTGATTTTATCCTTAAGGTGTGTTTTCAAGTGATTGAAACTTCATTTGGTTTTTCACAACCTTCTTATATATTTTTATTTATTTGTCATTCATTCCCCATTTTTTTTAATTTCTTTCTTTAACCACTCAATGAACATTTTGATTATCTTCATTTGTTTTTCAGTTTTACTTTTCTATGCTCTATATTCTATTTGCTTCCTATCCGGTGAAGTTGGAAGGGGCACGAGGTACTACCACTAGCTTTCCTCTTGTGTTGTTCCTAATATGCCCTACACCGAATAGTTGGGTCCAATAGTGTCGAGTACTACCACTAGCCTCCCCATTGACACCATCCCTATGATGAGCAATATAGAAAGGTTAAACCGTTCCCTATATTCACTCCAAACTCTTCCTGTTTAAATATAATTAATTACGAATTTTATTCCTTCCAAAAGAATGCTCACACAAGTCTCACAAATGTGCCGAATATATTATGCTTGTTTTGCTTTTTCTTAAGATTGGAGTATTTGCTTTTACTTTCCTTAAATAATGTTCATTTTCTTTTCTTTATCTCTCTCTCTTTTTGTTAGTCTCAAGTAATTTACATAAAAAGAGCATAATAAAGAAATAATCTAATGTATCATATAGATGTATATCATGCAAACAATATTTTAATTATGCTCAAGAATTCATAGTTTATCACAAGTTATTTTAAATCAAAATTTGAAGCATAAACTTGTGTATTTCATGGTTATGCATTACATAGTCAAAGGTATATTTCAATTTAGGCAAACCATAAAATAATTTTCAAAAGCATAAGTTAGTCAATACAACTGTAGGCATGATATCAAGAAATTAGTAATTAAAGATTTTAATCATACCACAATCAGATTTAAGTTATTGACTTTGCTCAGTTAATTTACAAGAGAGGTATCTGAAGTTACCGATTCATTCTGCATTCTTCAAGTCAAATGCCTACTAGATTTTTTTTGTGTAAAATTTTTGGCTGAAGAAGATCCTCTTTCTTGTTTGCATGTGAATGTTTATTGTACCTTACGTGGAGGTGTCCTTCAAGTTGAAATCTCTCATTTTTTGCTCATAGATCCTTCATTATTAGCAAAATCTTTTTCTTTCTTGAAGGAAAGTCATTAGTTTCTTCAAGATACAAAATATTCATACAACATATTTTTTTTTTAACTAGATGACTCAAAATAAGACATGACAATAATTAAATATTGAGTCATTCTACTCAAGAGATTACCTAAATATAAGCAAGCACAAGTCACTTGAACTAAAGAAATAGTTTCATTAAGTAAGATGGTTCAAGGACAAGCATGTGAGGTAATAGAAAGATTCATCAAGATCAAATCAATTTCTTGTTTTCAAAATCAATTTAGCTTAGATTTTATTTGCTTAAGATAATTATCAATAAGATATACAAGTTAGGTTTTAATCAAATTATCTTAAACAATTGTTTCTATCAAAATTTTGATTATATTTCAACTTTCAACAAAAGTAATCATGTTTCAGAGAGATAAGCAATCTTCTTTTAGAGCAGATAAGATTTTATTTTTGACTTATGAGAAATAGTTCAAAGGAATTAATATTCATGCTTTAAAAGATTTTTATGCTCAGATTAAACATGATAGGTTAAAAATAATCAGCAGAGTTCGAGATAATTTTAGAGAAAGATATTAATCATGGATACAATGATTATGCTCAATGAAATATTTTAGTGAACAGATTTATTGATTTTGAATTTTAGAATAGTCTTGAGCATTACTTGTAAGAGGGAAGACGATTTGTTATTATAAAAACTATTAAGTAAGTTTCTTATTATGATCATAACACATTAATCATTTATGATTGAACCAATTTGAGATGATTATGGTGTAACCTATGATGCATATATGAGACTTATAAAACAAATCATAATACATTTTAGATAATCATATAAGGAATGAATGGTATAATAATAACATGATGAATTACATTCATACCTTCACAAAGGATAGCATAAGATTTCATAAGTATTATGCTCAATAAAGTTTTAGCATGAAAGCATGAAATCAGCATCAAACATTTATACTAGAGAGGGAATTTAGATTTTGTAAACTTGAAGAAGAAGGTTATATATATATCCATTCATTGTTTTCTTATCATGATGCAAGCACTAGAAAGTTTCATGCTAAAATCATTGAGATAAGATTTAACATATGAGGCATTTAAAAACTTTGATGCAGAGAGTATCGTAATTTTATAAAAAGATAATTTCGATACACGATGTAGAATGTTAAACCTTATACTAGATTTAATGAATAAATTGAGACTTATCTTTAATTATGTGTCAACGCACCCATTTGTATGAAAGTTTTATTTGTTCCATGGGTAGCTTGGCACACCTACATGTACACCCTCATATTTTCATTTTGGGTACCCAAGCTTGCTTGGGTCCTTGAGGGTTAGTGCAAATGGTTCCTTTTGAAACCGAAATCTGTTTAATAGTAATAACTTTACCATTTGATTTATTCGTATTAGAACCATAGGTAAAGTTTTTATGCCCAATCTTTTTATGTTTGAAATAAGTTATCTTATTTGATGGTTTGCTTGGCTAATTGATAACCTTTTTCTTTAGGGATTTATTGTTGAGCAAAGGAATTCAGCCAAGTCTTGATTTATCAAAAACAGCATGTTGGCTTTCAAACATCGTTTTTAATCTTTCTGAACTTACAGTGAATTTGTTAATAAAAGATTTTAGTTGGTTAATTTTTTCACTTAAGTTTTGATTTTCTTCAATTAAATTCTGATTTTTCTGAATCAATTCTTCTGAATTTAACCTTAAGTGTTCATTCTCAGAATTTAATTTGTCTTTCATTTCAGCAGTAGAATTTCTTTCTTCTGACATTTTCAGATGTAGCTTTTTATTCTTTAAACTAAGCTTCTTATTCTTTAAATTAAGCTTCTTGTATTCTAAGTATAAATCAGAAAATGCATCATGAAGTTCATCAAATGTAAAATCAGATTGAGCTTCAGTATGTACTTGATTTTTGAATAAGAAATTACTTTGTATTCGAGTACATACCTCATCTTCATGTGCCACAAAGCATAGATTTTCAATTTTAGTTTGCTGCTCTTCTTCTTCGGAGCTAGTTTCAAATTTACTAGAAATGTTAGTGCATTCATATTTAACTTCAAGCATACTCCATATTTTCTTAGCAGTTATGCAAAAAGATATGTTATTAAGTTCACTATCGTCCAATGCATAATATAGAATATTCATGGCTTTTGCATTTTGCTAAGCCATTTCCTTATCATGATTAATATTTGTGTGTAGCCCATTGACTATGATACTCTATAAATCGTAGTCATGTGCTCGAATAAAAATACGCATGCGTACTTTCCAATGTGTGTAGTTTATACCATTAAATAGTGGAGGTCTATCAATTAATTTTTCCTCTCCTAGAAAACTATCTATTTGAGTTGTCATGATCTTTGGCTCTTTGACGGTTAGGTCAAAGTCACAAGGCAAGAAATTATAAAGCACCTACTTTGATATCACTTGTTGCCTAAGGTGACAACCCAAGAGGGGGGGTGAATTGGGTTGTCCTAAATTTTTAGTGCTTTAAAAACTTCCTTAGTTGAGTACGGTGGATGCTTTCTTAAATTACTTCAATGAATTAAACTATAGCAAAGATGAAAGATAATGCAAGAATAATCACAAGTAAAGCCACAACACAAACACCATGATGTATAGTGGTTCGATGCACCCCAAGGCACCTACGTACACTCTCCAAGTGTCTCCTTGAGAATTTTACTATAATCCCTCAGATTACAGTAGGATTATTTTTCGGGTCACAATCCAAAACCTTTACAATTTGGTTTTTCGGGATCACCAATAACCTACGTTGGTTTTGCGGGCTCAACAACAACCTAACGTTGGTTTTACGGGCTCACCAACAACCTATGTTGGTTTTACGGGCTTACCAACAACCTACGTTGGTTTTACGGGCTCACCAACAACCTAACCATTGGTTTTACGGGCTGACCAACAACCTACGTTGGTTTTACGGGCTTACCAACAATCTGACATTGGTTTTGCGGGCTCACCAATAACCTACACCGTTGGTTTTACGGGCTCACCAACAAACCTTACAATAAATAATAGAAAAGAAGTTTAAAGCTCCTAAATGAGCAAATATAACAAGTATGCACAAAAAGAAGAGAGTAAAAAATAATTATCGCTTTGTGGATTGCTCTTCTCTTCTTTCCCAAAGTTGCTTCACTCTTCAATGAATTGGTTGAGCTCTTGAAGGCACTTGAATTCTACTCAACACACTTCTTTTGAGTTTGAACTTGAAGCAATAACCTTAACTTTCTTGGATTTTCTCTTTCTCTTGAATGCACACTTAGATTCCCACCAAGATTTTTTCCTTTGATGAATAGTGGCTCTTAAATACTTCTCCAACCTCCAAAGATGACTTCCTAGCTGTTGGAATGGAGAAACTAGCCGTTTATAGCCGTTGGGAGCTCAAAAAGTACTTCTGCAGAACTAGCCGTTATGCTGTCAGCCATGCTGGGGTCGACCCGAGCAAATCTGGGGTCGGCTCAAGTTACTGTTCATCAGGCTGGGGTCGGCTCAAGTTACTGTTCATCAGGAAGGGGTCGGCTCAAGCTTTTCTGGGGTCGGCCCTCTTAGGAAATCCAGAGACTTGCTTTCTTGATGTTTCAATCTCGGGTCGACTCAACTTTTTTTGGGGTTGGCTCAACCTGGGGTCGGCTCAAGCTTTTCTGGGGTCGGTTCAACTTGGGGTCGGCTCTAACTTTCTTAGAGTCGGCCCTCTCAGTGAATTCCAAAGGCTGTTTTTTGATGTCTGAAGCTGGGGTCGGCCCAAGCTTTTCTGGGGTCGACCCGAGCTGGGGTCGGCCCGAGCTTTTCTGGGGTCGACCCGAGATCTGTGCCATTTGTGCCAGAATGTGCCAAAGTGTGCCAAATTGTGCTAGGATCGACTCTATCTCTTCTAGGGTCGACTCTAACCCTATTTTTCTACGTCATTAGGTTAGATTTGCATATTAAACATATAAAAAAAGTAACAACATTGCAAATCATTTCTTTCTCCTTAAGATGCTTGGCACATTAAAGTTTAAGCTCACTAAGCATGTACATGACAGAGTTAAGCTTCAATCAAAATAACTTGACTCTAAGGTATATTAAACTCTAAATTAGTTCTTTCCTCAAGTTCTTCCAATATAATTGTTTTAGATGTGTTCTTGAAAGTTCTTTTAAATATATCAAGCAAAGCGTATCAAGGATGTATCAAATCTTTCTTCCTTACTTACTTATGTATTAGATCAATTGAATTGAAAGCATTAGTATTTCCATTTGACCTCAATGGCTTTGTAAACATCAAAATCACACTAGGATCCTCAGTGCCAGAGTCGACTCTGAACTTCCAGGAGTCGACTCGAGGACTATTCTTTTGAATCTTTCTTTGAATTTGCTCCTCCAACTTGAATCCTTTGAATTTGAAACTTGGGCCAATGAAGTATAACTTTCTTTCAACTTTTTGAGAGCTTTTGAGGCCTTCTTGTATTTTTCCAACTTGCTATGTTCCTTGCAAAATAAATTATCTTTCTTCTTGCAACACAAACATTAGTAATTATACTTCAAGATTTTGTGATCATCAAAATCAATCTTTAAATCAATCTTTGGGTCATCACATTTACTATGCAAGCAAAACCTTAAACGATGCTCAAATGAATTACACCACCACCGAGAAGAAATTGCTTGCAGTAGTATTTGCCCTAGATAAATTTCGCTCTTATATCCTTGGTGCTCCTATTGTTATGTTCACGGACCATGCAGCACTTAAATATTTATTGGATAAGAAAGAGGCCAAACCACGCTTAATACGATGGATACTTCTACTCCAAGAATTTGACATCACTATCAAAGATAAAAAGAGAGTAGAGAATGTGGTTGCTTACCATTTATCACGATTAGTTTTTAATGATTCGGTACCACAGTTTTCCATCAAGGACTCATTCCCCGAAGAACAGTTGTTTGCACTCTCTACTGTGCCATGGTATGTCGACATTGTAAATTTTCTTGTTACAAACCGAAATTTGGAGCATTGGGGGTCGACAGATAGATTTTTTTTTTTGCACGAAGTGAAGAATTATTACTATGACGAACCTTATTTGTTTAAATATTGCAATAACCAAATTTTTAGACGATGCATACCGGATCATGATATACAAAGCGTACTTTCTTTCTGCCATACTGATGCTTACGGCAGACACTTTGCCTCTAAGAAAACTATTGCAAAGGTCTTGCAATATGGTTTCTATTGGTCTACTATGTTCAAGGATGCCCACGAGTTTGCAAGATATGTGATCCATGTCAATGTATTGGAAGTCTAACTCGTAGGCAAATGATGCCTCTTCAACCCATTACTATTATCGACATTTTCGATTATTGGGGCATCGATTTCATGGACCCATTTCCACCGTCTTTTGGATATGAGTATATTTTAGTTGGTATCGAGTATGTGTCCAAATGGGTAGAAGCTGTCGCTTGTAAGACCAATGATCACAAACCTGTCCTGAAGTTTTTAAAAGAAAATATTTTTTCACGATTTAGGATGCCTAAGGTTATAATTAGGGACGGTGGAAAACACTTTTGTAATAAGCCTTTCGAGATCTTATTAAAAAAGTATGGTGTCACCCATAGAGTTGCTACCCCATATCATCCACAAACTAATGGCCAAGTAGAGCTAGCCAATAGGGAGATCAAGCGTATTTTAGAGAAAACGGTAAATCCATCACGAAAAGATTGGTCCTTGAAAGTATCAGATGCATTATGGGCTTACCATACTGCATACAAAATCATTCTTGGCATGTCTCCCTACCGGCTAGTCTACGAAAAAGCGTGTCATCTGCCTATAGAAATAGAACATAAATCATATTGGGCAATTAGAAAATTGAATTTTGATTTACATGATGTCGGTCTAGCTAGAAAATTGCAATTGAACGAGCTTAATGAGATTCGCAGAGATGCTTATGACAATGCTAAAATTTGCAAAGAACGAATGAAGATCTTACATGATAAATCAATTTTAAAAAAATCTTTTGAACCTTTGCAAAAAGTTCTTTTATATGATTTCCGCTTACATCTGTTTTCTGGTAAGTTGCGATCGAGATGGACAGGTCCTTATATTATAAAAACTGTTTTTTCCACATGGGGGCGGTTGAGATTGAGAATCCACAGAATGGTAGAATTTTTAAAGTAAATGGACACAGGTTAAAATCTTTTCTTGAGAATTTTGCGGATGAAGAGGACTCCTTTTCCTTGGAGGAACCTTCTTATAACTGAACCAGACGGCAAAGGTATATGTATATTAGTTAGAATTAATTTTTTTTCTATTATTTCGAGTTTTCTTCTTATTTTGTAGGTCTTCTTTTCTGTATAACAATAGCTCAAGGTATTCCTCTTCTCTCCAGTATTATTTTCTCTACTGTCTCTTATATATAGTTTTCTTGTATCTATTACATTGAGGACAATGCAATGTTTAAGTTGGGGGAGGAAAATATTTTGAAATAATAATAATAATAATAAATAAAAAAACTTGTTTTTGCATTATTCTATTACTTTCTTTTCTAAGCAAATGCACATGTATTTACATATTGAGTTTGTGCAACTATTAAGGCAAGGAACACATGCATACTATGACTGATCAGAGACCTATTATTAGATCCCCGCACATGTACTTAATGATTATAGGAAAGCCTCAGGAGTTCACATTTGTTTAATGCATTTTTATTAAGCCGTATCTGTAAAAGAAGTATGAGTATCATTGTCCGTACTATAAGGTTCATGATTTGATTTTCACATAAAGATAGAGGTTGAATACCCTGGCTAGATCACCTAAGTACCTTACGATTCAACATTGGTTGACCTATAGTCACGATACAGTCACGTATATAATAAAAATATCTATATGGTTCCGTCTGCCTTCTCTTCTCTTGCAAATTTATTATTAAAAAAATAAAAAAATTAAAAAAAATCCTTATGATGACAAGTCTGGCCTCGTGGTGTAGTCTGGTTCGAGTAATTAAGTTTGAGGGATGTTTCACCTAATGTCTTGAGCCAACTGGATCGGAGGTTATTGGCTGAAAGCTTGCTAAATGGACCTTACTAGAGCCTAATGGGGTTGGACAGCTGTAGTCGTCATATGTATTAAAAATAATAATAATAAAATAATAATAATAAAATAAGAATAAGAATAATATAATATAAAAAATGAAATAAAAATAAGCATGAATGAGTTGGTCAGGCTGAACCTAGTGACATGTGGTAATGGCTGGTTTGACTCCATTGTATTGGACCTCTGTGTACCTAGGTTGTTTAGTTGGGATTGATAGCTCCTTCTTTATATGCGAACCATTTTTGACAAATTTAGACAACATGAGATATTCTGAAAATTTGATGGATCAGGCTCTAATAAACTGTAGTAAACACTTGTAAACTTGAGTAGTGCACCTAAAATTCAAGCGGTACCATGTTGTGGTGGAGGTATTAGTGCTTTAAGAAAGTCATGCTATTTTATGACTACACTTTCATATTTTTCATTCTTTGAAAGATGCCATGCTTAAAATATATATTAATTAATTACATGTGTATTAGCTTAGGTTTTATTTTATATTTTTAGGATCTTATGTCATATCATTCATGATGTTTGTGGGTAACATCCCTGAAAATCCTCACGAGACAACACTCGTCCACTAGGATAACCTAGGGGTTTAACGGCTTGTTGCACATGCTAAGTGCAATCGTGATTCTCTACGAAAGTGGGTACATATCTTAGTTTTTAGTACTCAGCTTCAATAAAAAATAATAATAATAATAATAAAAAGAGAGTCTAGGAAAGACCATCTTTTGTACTCTCATTTTATCATTTGCTCATTAATTGCTAGAGACTAGCAATAAGCTAGTTGGGGGATGTGATGAGAGCACGAAAGTGCGATCTACATACCACTTAAATTAGTCTTATTGTTAACAGATGATGATAATTTTGCCGAGTTAATATTATACTTTTGTCTCGTATAGGTTATCGTAAATCAGAGATAAAATGCATATTTGATACAGATTTGGTTCAGAAAGATGCATAGCCCAAGCTGTGCGCACCCGAGCTCGCCATGGCCTAGTCGAACCCATCATTTATCAAGCTCACAATTATGGGCAGCAGCCAAGTCTGACCATATTGGAACGACACTTGGCGACTATCCACATGGAATGCACAACGGATCCGTGATCTGCATTGTCCCGCAAACAGAGCTCCCCAGCCGTCCGTGTGCAGCCCATCATCCCGCGAGCATCTCCGCATGCGAGCCAGCGTCCGCGCGCGATTCTCCCACACCCAAAGTGCTGCGATCTTCCGTTTCCGCGTCTGCCTCTTTCCCCCATATCAGCCTCCGTGAACCATTCTCGCGATTCCAGCATCCCGTGAATGGTCCCAGCGAGCCGTGAAGTGTCGCGACGTCCACAAGCCCGTGATTCCATGCCTACCGTCCGCCTCCTCCACAGCCAACCACCTCCTCCATCACGTCCGAGCTTTCCATATCTTGCAGCTAGCTAGGATTTGCTTCATTCCGTGCGTTCCTTCCGAATTAGCTTCCGGATTAGCACTCCATCAGTCCGCTTCCTCCCGCGTCCGGATACTCCGCAACCTTCTTCTTCAATCAGCTCCAGCATCCGTTCCATCTACGTTCACAACACCTCCCAGCTCCATCCCGTGCATAAGCTCAGGGTCCACATTCACAGTGTGGAGTCTTTCCATCTTCACCAGGACAATCCTGTTATCAACGAATCTCCTCCACGGCATCCGAGCTTCTTCTCCCACGTGCATCTCATTCTGATGGAGCTCGTGTCCCAGCCATCCGCTCATCCTGCGATCGCCGCACCCATGATCAACCACCCTTTCCGCATCCATTCCTAGCGCTGAATCTTCCCGCGTGCATATCCAGCATCCTCCCAGCCGCGATCAACGTCCGAGATTCCTCTTCGTCCGCCCATCTCCCCCGCGTGCGCTTAGGGGGGATCGAATACTAACTATATGAAGCTCCTCTCTCGCCTGGGGTGAGGCATCTCTCATTTTTTGAAGGAGGAGACAGCTGTTCGGTTCAAGAGGAGAAAGGGGGAGAGAAACAGCGAGAGAAACAGAGCATGTTCTGTTTCAGAAAATAAAAGAAAAAAAAATATATGGGAGGTGAACGTTTTTTAATGGAGGGCTGATTTCTTTTGGCAAAGGATGATGGATGAACCCTTGTCATGTTGCTTTCATCAAGTATACTCTAAACTTGTATTCTAATTATTTTATATCCATTGGTATGTTATGGATTCTTGCATATTTATTTATTAGATAGATCTTGTATGGTTTATATATATTGATGCATGGATTGTTTTGATGCTTGATTTGTCGTAGACGTAACCGGCACGATAAATACTTGGATGTTGAATTCATGTTCTCAGATTGTATACTCCATGATTAGAACTACTCTATCATATTAATCCTTAATTAAGAATCGCCGAGTTTATTTATTGAAAGTAATATTGTCAAGGAGGATTCTGGATCCCTAGCCTTCTCTATATCATAGAACTTTATCTATTGATCTATTATTCTTTGCTTTTAATTTCTAAAAATCAACTGAAAATTACATTTAAAAATTACGCTAATAATCCATAGACCGTTCTCTGAGGAATCGACCTCGGACTTCAGAGAATTTATACTACTTGTGCGATTCTCCTATACTTGGGAGATTAGTTTCGTGAACGCATTTTTGCGAACACACTAATTAGTCTATTGTTGTTGCTTGATAAAATCTTGTTGTTGTTTCATCATATTAGCCATCATGGTTTCTAATGGTGAAAGTTGTTGTGGGATAGGGGCATTATAAGGAGGTACAGATGGAACGAAAGGTTGGTTCATTTGTGATGGACCTATTCTGGGGAAGTTGTTCTGAAAACCTGGTGGACCACCTTGATGTTGAATAGGTTCATTTTGTTTGTATGAGAAATTTGGATGGAACCTATTATCGAGGTGGTAGACTGGGCTGAATGAATTGGAAGTGGGCTTCTTGAAGGCACTATATGAGTTTAAAGCATTTGCCTGCTCAGCCTTAATGTTGGATAAACTAGGACAACATTCCACTAAATGCTCAGAACTGTTACACAAGATACATAAGTCATGTGGTTCATGTTCCACTTTCATGATGGGATTTAACTCTTTATATGAACTCGAGCTAGTGGAAACAGTGAAAGCATCAAACTTTTTACTTAAGTTATTCATTCCAGTCACCGGATTGGACATTATATTTTTGAGATCTCGGTCTGCTTTCATTTCATAATTACCTGATTTTCTAGATCCGAACTCATCTCTATTTACTTCGTCACCATAGCTACTCCAATTTTGGGCGTTCTCGGCTAAGTCAACAAGAAATTCATAAGCTTGATCCGGGGTTTGGGTCATGAACCTACCCTTGTGCATGGACTCAATCATGTTTCTGTGTGTCGAAGTTAGTCCTTTATAAAAGAAGTAGACTAGATCAGCCTTGTCAAGCCCATGGTGCGGGCACTTGACCAAAAGATCATAAAATCTTTCCCAAAGTTGGAAAAATTTCTCCTCATATTTTTCTCTAAAAGTTTTTATGGCATCTAATTTTTTCAATCTTTACCATGGGATAGAATTTAGCCATGAACTTCCTTAGATAGTTGTTCCCATGATGTGATGGAATTAGAAGCAAGAGAATACAGCCATGCAGCAGCACAATCCTTTAAAGTCATGGAAAACAACCTTAATTTAATACCCTCTTCATATAAGTTTTGATTTCTAAACGTTTGACAGATTGTCAAAAATTTGTTTAGATGAATATAGGATTGTTCACTTTTGAACCTATGAAACTTAGGTAACATGTTTATTGTTACAGCCCGAATCTCGAATTGGGCTGCATTATTAATTGGTAATACTATGCAAGTTGGGGGACTAGCAGATGCGGGTGCGAACAACTCATTCAAGGTTCTAATATGTTCACCCATTGTAAAGATTGACGGTTGGTTTACAGTTCGCAGGTTGTGATGAAAAGTTCTGTCAATCTCAGGATTAAGTGGGGTTAATTTATCCCTTAATGACCTTCTACCATGCATACATTATCAACAATTCATTAGATTTGACCCCTAAAATCAATGAAATCCTAAGAGAAGAGAAGGGCTAGACAAAGATGACCACAACCAACACCATACAACAATCTGACCCTATTAGTTTTAGAATTAAGTGAGGTTTAGTAGCTTCTTAAATCTAGTTGCATAGAGATTTATCAGGTTAAAAAGTTTCCAAAATTCTCTCTAGATTAGACAGCTCCTAATCTCTCTTTCAGATTAAGCTTGAGCTTACCAGTTAAGCAATCCAGTAACCAGTAACCAGAAAAGTCCCGGGGTGTGTGGTGGTGCCAGAAGAGATACACCAATACCACAATACCCGGAACAGTTTTCACTGTTGTAAAACTTTCTTAGACATCACCAATTACTAAATTCTCACTGGAGTGGCTTTCAGCCACTTCTTTCCAAGAGCCTAATTGAGCTCGAAAATCCTAAGGCCAACATCTAATTGATTTTAATTTAATTTGGCTTAGGATATATATATATATATATGCAAGGTGGTGATTTTTGGGCTAAGGACAGGTAATGACTTTCCGACCTTATCTTTTTAATGGGTTTTGCCCTTAAATTATTTTATGCAAATGCTTAATGCAGCAAATAATCAATGATTTTTTAAAATTTATGCAATGTCATTAGGTTGTACTAATTAAATGAGCAAGCAATTTTTTTAAAAAAAAAATTAAATTTTTATATAGAAATAACTTGAATGTAAATTAAAAATTAATCCTTATGCGTTAGTCAATCTCCGAATGCTCGTTGAATAAGCTCTGGAGATTACTCCATGAGGAGCCTCAATAAAGGTATGATAACCTCGGAGGATTGCACCCTATCAATTACTAGCAAAAATAATAATTTTTTTTATTTTTTAATTTAATTATTTTTTAACTTTTTTTTAAATTTCAAAATTTGAATTTCAGAATTCAAATTTTGAATCTAAATTTTTGAATTTTAAAATTTTTTCACTCTTTTTTTTCAAATTTCAGAATTTAATAACTATGAAAAAATAATCAAAACAAGAGAAATTAATAAAAAAACTTACTACCGAAGTGCGTTCACTCTAGGCATCCAAAATTCGATTTGATCTTCGTGATCATTCTTGCTTCTCGATTTGCCTTCCTGGCAACGGCGCCAAAATTTTATTGTCCGATTCCTATTTACCTAAAAAAATATGCTAAATAGATCATTGTTAGAACCGACAAACAAAGTTTAAATAAATTTTACTCTTACCTTTTCTACTCGAAGAATAGTGGTCGTAAGAGGTCGATCCACAGAGAGGCAATTGGAGTTGCATAAAAATTAAAACGTTCACTCGGATTCAAAATCGATTTTTTTTTTTTGAATGATAGAAGAAAAACATTACGTCGGGGATGTTGACGGATTCTCTGGTCTACCGGAGAATGTTTTCTACTTAAAATTGACAAAAAGACAGGTATTTAAATTCAAAAGGCATTTATATATTGAACTAATCAAAGAAAAGCTTTGGCATAAAATGGCTGAAAACAGTGCTAGAAAAATTGCAGACTGGAATATAGATTGCATGAAAAAAGATTTAATGTATTGCAGAACAGAAATTAAAATTGCAGAATAAATACAACTTTCTACCCAAATAAACTCTCAAAAATTAAAACTCAAAATAAAACACTACAAGAAAACTCATCTTTCCCGGCGCTTTTTATAATCTTTACCGACGCTTATAAGCGTCGGCTAAAGTTCCCGCAATGCAAACAGAAGCGTCGCAAAAGCGTTGGCGATACTGGAGTGGCAAAAGTTTTTGCCAACGCTAAGAGAAAGCGTCGGCAAAAACAAGGCTTTCCCGACGCTAAGGAAAGCGTCGGCAAAAATGACATTCGCCGACGCTTTAAAGCATCCGGAAAGCGTAAAGGATGCCCAATTCTGTGTTTTCGCCGACGCTTTAAAGCGTCGGTAAATATCATTTTTGCCGACGCTTTCATTTGCGTCGGGAAAGCCTTGTTTTTGCCGACGCGTTAAAGCGTCGGTAAATGTATTTTTGCCGACGCTTTTCTAGCGTCGGCGTAGGCGTGCCACAACTTTTATTTACCGACGCTTTAATGCATCGGGATTGCTATTTTTTTAAAAAAATAAAAATACGAATGTAAATTATAAAAGGGTTTTTTGCATGGATACCCTTCTAAATATCAAATTTTACGTGAATACCCTTTCAAAATTGATATTTGCATGTATATCCTCGTCAAACTCTGTTATTGTACAAATACCCCTAATAGAACAGTTATTTTAACGGCGTTAAAAAAATTATATTTATATTAATTAAAAATAAAATAAAAATTTAAAATGACCTTATTATTCTTACTCTTCCCTCCCACCCCTTCCTCCCCCTCCCCCCGGTGCCCGGCTTCAGCACACCACACCCCCCCCCGCGCGGGTGCCTTACCCTCCCACAGCTGCAAGCCCAGCGGCTCTCTGGTTCCCAGGGAGAAAGATGGAGGGCTTTGGGGTGGCTCCTCTATCGGCGAGGGCGCGGGAGATAGCCAAGGGTCGAGAAGACCTCCTCGGGTTCCTGCGAGACCTCCCGGAGTCGGAGTACGAGCTCTCGCTCACCGACCTCGTCGAGAAAGGATCGGCTGCCGGCAACTCAGCTGCGGAGGAGAAGAAGACTTCCCCAGGAGGAGAAACCAACCGAGCGTCATCAGCTGTTAAGGAGAGAAAGAAGCGGAGGAACAGCAGGGACAGTTGCGGCAGCAGCAGCGATGGAGTGCTCTTGAATTTTTACGTGCCGAGTTCCCTGACCCGGAGCCAGCTACCGAGACACCAGAGGTATCAACAGTGTAATAGATCGAGAGAGAATCCTGACGGGCCGAGGTTCCTTTGGATTCTGTGAACCTATGCTTGTTGCTATCCTTCCACACTTGAACCCTACTCCCCTTAGGGCTTTTCCTCCTCATTGGCTGGCATTTCCCATCCCTTTGGAGAATAATAAGGCCATGGGAGCAAGCTAACAAGCTCCTAAGAAACCCATATCTCCTTCCTGTCTGCCTTGAAAACCCGCCATAAATTCACTTAAAAACGACCAATGGTACCACCACCCACACACACAAAAAAGAAGAGACTCTCTTACTTGTTATCACAAAGCAAACTCATTTCTCTGAGTTTTGCTGGATTTTAGGTGGCTTTGTGAAGCCTTTATCCTGATTTTGTTTCTCTTTTTCTGTTTCCATTACCACCAACTCAGTGCTGTTAAAGCCACCTACTTAGCATTATTTCTGGTCCTTAGACAAGCCACCTTCTTTCCAACTCAAACCAGCAGTCCTCTCTCTCTCTCTCTCTCTCTCTCTCTCTCTCTCTCTCTCTCTCTCTTCTGGGCCCAAGAGATTCTGAAGCAGAGCACAGCTGTGTGGAGCTCCTGTCTTCTTCTTCTTCTTCTTCTTCTGGCATAAGAAAAGCTGTGTGGAACGCCCGCCATCGGGATCTCGATACCCGGGGGGCGGGGGGAAGCCGGGCACCGGGGGGGTGCTGAAGCCAGGCACCAGGGGCGGGGGTGCGCGTGGGGGGTGGGGTGGGGTGGGGTGGGGAGGGGAGGGGAGGGGAGGGGAGGCCGGGCACGGGTGTGCTGAAGCCGGGCACCGGGGGGAGGGGGGAGGATAATAACATCATTTTAAATTTTTATTTTATTTTTAATTAATATAAATATATTTTTTTTAACGCCGTTAGAATAACTATTCTATTAGGGGTATTTGTACAATAACAGAGTTTTACGAGGGCATACATGCAAATATCAATTTTGAAAGGATATTCACGCAAAATTCGATAGTTAGAAGGGTATCCATGCAAAAAACCCATTATAAAAACACAGCATTATATAAACTCCTGACAATTAGCCAATACCAAATGTTTCAGAGCAAGTATGGCTTAGATACAATGCAACAGATACTGAAATACCTTCTGAAATTGCTTCCATAGCTTTCCCTTTAGCCTCTTGAGAGGCATCACGACTTTCCTCTGTTACCTCAATAGATGGGTCTTCCATCTGGACAGAAAAAAGTAGTAATAATAAGCCGCAGTTGAAAATACTGAAAATACACTCACAACTTCTTGAGTCATTCATAAGCAGTAAATATGATATACATTGCAAATCACCTTTTGTGGCAGATCATCATCAGGTGCTACAGTTCCTCCTTCAAGTTCAATGTCAGATTCAACGATCTCATCATCAGATTCATGCTCTACAGAAGCAGAACCCTTTGCACCAAAATCATCTTCATCAAGATCCTCATCCATGTCATCCACCATTTGACTTTGCTGCAATCAATAACAAATAACAAAACTTTTGCATCAGGTTTCCCAATCCCCAAACAAAACAGAAAAGAAGAGAAAGACCAAATAATAGATGATGCATGATGACTTTCTAATGTCTTGAAAGCAGATATTCCCACGAGGAAAGAGATCGTACAAAATATCAAAAGTTTGATGCAGACAGAAGCCCTTATTTTAACACTGCAGGAAAGGTTGCTGATGTTCATTTATACATAATATCCACCCTCGTGGAGAGAAAATCTTGATCATTTTGTGGTTGGAATAGATGAAGTGACGATTACTAACCAGGAACAAACACCAATTCCCACAATATATATATATATATATATATATATATATATATATATATATATATATATATATATATATATATATATATATATATTCATATTCTAAGCAAACAAACAGAACTAAAATAAAAACTATACTCCAAGAACACGGATCTCATGGCCATTCCAGCTAAGATGTAGTATATGGACTATATTGATGATTTCATGGGTTTGATTACCATTAAAAAATATGATACTAGCCAGGTCCAATTAGTATATTTTTATGAAACCAGAAATATAACTCAGTGGCACAAAGAAATAATGGAAATGAAAAGGGGAGTAGGAACAGGGGTCAAAAAGATGGAGCATTCATAGCCATACAAGACCTAACCCAACTTTTCAGGATCAGCAGAAAGAATTAAAATCCATTTAATAAATATTAAATGTAGTTGAGAGACCTAACTCTTCATCTAATTAGAAGCTAAATGTAGTAAAATGAATTATATAATGATTGATATGAACAATTAACTTAAAGAAAATCTTGTCAAAAAGATAATACCTGGCACAGCATCTAGAAGTGTTTAAATATCAGTACTACAGTCTTTTGTGCCAAGCATGGCAATTTCACAAACGGACTCAACTATATAATCATTATGCATCAAAGGATTAAAATAGAAAGACCTCTCACCTTCTAGATTCCACAAGCAGAGCACGTTGTTCAGATGTTTTATCAGCACTAACATCTCTCTCTCTAGCAGTATAGCTGCACAAAAATAACCAGGCTACAGCAATCAAATGATCAGCAGGGCACAAAGATTGCAATGTATCATGTAATGATACTGTAATATGCAGAAATGCAGCATTGAAAATACACCAATTACTATGAAAACTACTATTTACCAGTGAAAATTCATGAGAATACATCAAATTTATGTTAAATAGCTTCGCACAACCAAAAAAAAAAAAGACAAACACACATGACTGACAATCATTATTCACGACTTCTTGAGACCTAATAAGAGCTGAGTGAGTAAATCAGTACCTCGAAGGAAGAACTGCTTGAGGAACAAAAGGGGCATAAGCAGTTTCCCTCTCAACTGTAAGCCTTTGAGCTTTCTGAAACTCTGTGGAGTGATTGATTAAAACCCCGTTTGATTTTGATGAGCTCAAAGCATTTGAGTATATCGTGTGATTACTAATGAATTCAATTGAGTGTTTCAGTGAAAATCCTGCTCAAGTGTTTCTAGACATGGTTTACAGTATTTTGGATAAGTTAAGAAGTCTGCTGAACCAATGTCTGAGACTCGAGTCGACTCCCGAGTTTCACGAGTCGACTCCAAGCGTATCAAGGTCACTGGCACGAGCTCGAGTCGACTCCTAATCAGTATGAGTCGACTCCGACTGAAAACAGACAGAAGGATAGAAGAGCAGTCTTTCAGATCTGAGATTCGAGTCGACTCCAGTGGAACGCGAGTCGACTCCCAGCGGTGCACAAAGAAAAAGTCAGAGAGTGTTTTATGGACTCTGAGATTCGAGTCGACTCCAGTGGAACGCGAGTCGACTCCCAGCGGTGCACAAAGAAAAAGTCAGAGAGTGTTTTATGGACTCTGAGATTCGAGTCGACTCCAGTGGAACGCGAGTCGACTCCCAGCGGTACACAAAGAAAGAGTCAGAGAGTATTTTATGGACTCTGAGATTCGAGTCGACTCCAGTGGAACGCGAGTCGACTCCCACCGGTGCACAAAGAAAAAGTCAGAGAGTGTTTTATGGACTCTGAGATTCGAGTCGACTCCCGCATTACGCGAGTCGACTCCAAGATTGTGCGACCATCAACAGAGAAAACCATGTTACTGCCACTGAGATTCGAGTCGACTCCCAGACAGCTCGAGTCGACACCAAGACAAGCTTCACGTCAAAAGGCAGAAGACCAACTTTCGGAAACTGAGAGCCGAGTCGACTCCAAGGAAGTTCGAGTCGACTCCAAGACTGGATGAGCCAAAAGACAGAGAATCGGGAGTTCGGGCTCTGAGATTCGAGTCGACTCCCAGGACAGTCGAGTCGACTCGAGAGGGCAAAATTCAAATTTGTATCCACGGTCTACAGAGGAAAAGCCGACTCCAAAATTGCCAGGTCAGCGCCAGAAGTTGGCGAGTCGACTCCGGGCCAAGACGAGTCGACTCCTAGTCGTGACGGCAACTTTAATTCAAACTTGGAACAGTTGCCGAGTCGACTCCTGAAAAGCTTGAGTCGACTCCCGCTACAGCCGAGTCGACTCCTGATCGCGCGAGTCGACTCCAACCCACCAACGGTCACATTGTCAGGCTGCGCAGAGTGTGCAGAACGGCCAGAAAAAGTGGAGTAACGGCTAGTTTCCGTGGGGGTTGGCTTAAATAGCCACAGAAGACTGTAGCAAAATAGAGAACATACATTCCACTCCAAGCATTCAAGTCTTCAAGCTTTGCAAGTGCTCTTCAACGAGAAAAAGGGGAGATCAGCATTTACTGCGCCACCAACTTCTCCCCAGCATTCAAAGCTTCCTCCTCCTACATTCAAGTCGATCACTCATCCAAGAGGAGACCAGAGTCAAGAAGCCATTCCTCTACTTAAGCTTAAAAGCGTTTGAGGGCTTCTAAACTCATCCTTGAATATATTGTTTCATACCTGCTTTTGAGAAGCTTATTTTCTGTTTTCTTTCTACTACGTGTATTTACTTGGTTCAATCGGGGGATTGAATCAAGGGGATAAAGGTTAGTTGGTGAGCCAGTTTTAAAACCAACGTGTGAAAGGGTTTGATTGTGAGCCCGGGAAAACAATCGGGGTTGGTTCTAGTCGGTGAGCCTGGGAAAACCGACCGAGTTCGTTGTTAGCTCGTAAAACAACAAGTTTGGTTGTGAGCTTGCAAAACAACCGGCTGTAATCCAAGGGGGTTATAGTGTATTCCCAAGAGAAACTTGGGGAGTGGACGTAGGAGCAAGGGATAGCTCCGAACCACTATAAAACTTGTGTTTGTGATTGATTGTCTCTTCCTCTTCTCATTTCATATTGCTCACAGCACATAGTAATTAATTAAATAACTTGGCATAGTTTTTAATTAATCATCCATAACGTTTTAAATTATCCAAATTGTTTTAAAACCCAATTCACCCCCCCCTCTTGGGTTGTCTATCTGGGCAACAGGTGGTATCAGAGCCAAAAACTCTTCCACTCAAGAGTTAAAAGATCAAAATGACAACCCCATTTGGATCTTCTCACATTGAGGGTCAGTCCACCCAAAGACCCCCTTTCTTCAATGGATCCGACTACTCATACTGGAAGGCTAGGATGAAAATATTCATCCAAGCCCAAGACTATGAGATGTGGACCATTGTTGTAAATGGCCCATACATCCCATCCATATATATAGATGGTGTCAAGGTACCCAAACTAGAAACGGATTGGGATGAACATGACATGAGGAAGGCACAATTAAACTCTAAAGCAATGAATGTCTTCTATTGTGCCTTAGACCGTAATGAATTCAATAGGATTTCAACTTGTAATTCAGCAAAAGAAATTTGGGACAGACTTGAAGTGACCCATGAGGGCACGAATCAAGTCAAGGAATCCAAAATAAACATCTTGGTTCATAAATATGAACTATTTAAAATGGATTCAAATGAAACTATCACATCCATGTTCACTAGGTTTACTGATATTGTCAATGGCCTAAAAAGCCTTGGCAAGAACTATACTAACAGTGAGCTTGTCAGGAAAATCCTTCGATGTCTACCGAGGTTGTGGGAAGCTAAAGTGACAGCGATCCAAGAAGCTAAAGACTTGAACAAGCTTCCACTTGAGGAGCTCCTTGGATCCCTGATGACTCACGAACTCACCATGAAACAACACGAGGAAGAGTCTTCCCATAAGAAAAAGGTAATAGCTTTAAAATCTACTTCTTCTAACAAGGACTTATCTTGCAGCAGCAGCAGTGAAGAAGAAGAAGATGAGGAAGATGGTGGTGAGGCTCTTCTTGTGCGCAAATTCAAGAAATTCATCAACCACAAGAAGTCCTATCATCAAAGGAGAGGGCCCTCAAATTTCTACCGGAAGGACAAAGGTAAGGAAAGAGAAAACGAGGGGATTGGATGTTACGAGTGCAAGAAGCCGGGTCACATAAGAGCTGAATGCCCCTTACTGAAGAAGGGGAGTAAGTACAAGAAGAAGAAAGCTCTTGTCACTACACTATCCGACTCCGACTCATCATCCTCCTCTTCTGACGAGGAACAAGAAGAAAAGGCCAATTTCTGCTTCATGGCCAACGAAGACGAGGTAACTTCCGATACGCATCCTGATTTTTCTTTTGATGAACTTTATGATGCGTTCAATGAATTAATGATTGAGTATAAGAATATAAATGTTAAAAACAGAGAACTAAAAGTAACTAATCAAACTTATATTCATAAGCATGATTCATTAATTAAGGATAAAGATAATCTTACCAAAGAAAATCTAGAACTTAAGACAAGCAATCAACTTTTAATTAAGAAGACTAACACCTTAACTAAAGATAATGAAAAACTAACTAAGGAACTTTCAAACCATAAACAAGTCTTAAACAAGGATCTAACAAAAGAACTAAATGATTTAAAAACAGAAAATCAAACATTAACTAAAGAACTTAACAAATACAAACCCTTAGTTGAAAAATTTACATATAGTTCAGAAAAGTTAAACATGATACTAAATAGTCAACGTGCAGTATTTAATAAAGCAGGCTTAGGGTACAAACCAAGGAATAAGCAAAAACTTCTTAGTAATTTCTTTGTTAAAGCTGGGGAAACAAAAACTAAGAAAATCACCTGTTTCTGTTGTGGAAATATAGGACATAAAGCAAATACATGTGACTATAGGAAAAGGAAAACTAAAAGAAAAATTAAAAGGGTATGGGTTCCAAAAGGAACCAACTTGACTAACCATGAAGGACCCAAGAAAACTTGGGTACCTAAGATGACATGATTTGCTTGTGTAGGAGTGTCTTGCAGCCAAGGTCAACAAAAATTGCTGGTATTTGGATAGTGGCTGCTCAAGGCACATGACGGGTGATAAAGACCAATTTTTCACCCTTGAAGCTAAGAAGGGAGGTGTTGTGACGTTTGGAGACAACAACCAAGGTCACATCATTGGCATTGGTAAAGTTCAAATCACCCCTTCTACTTTTATAGATAATGTTAGATATGTTGATGGTCTTAAACATAACTTGTTAAGCATTAGTCAATTATGTGATAAAGGATATGATGTTATGTTTAAACCATCACTATGTATTGTAACAAATCCTAATGATAATAGTTTGGTCTTTAAAGGGATTAGACGTGGAAATGTATATGTTGTAGACCTAGAAGATCTTGCAAAACATAACCAATGTCTAGTTGTAAATGAAACCAAAGAAAATGATGCTAGTTGGTTATGGCACCGTAAGTTAGGTCATGCAAGCATGGACACAATAACTAAACTAGTTAAAAGAGACTCCGTGATAGGTTTGCCAAAATTAAAATTTGAAAAGAACAAAATCTGTGAAGCATGTCAATTTGGCAAACAATCTAGGAATTCTTTTAAATCCATAAAATGTGTCTCTACCTCTAGGCCTCTAGAATTATTACATATGGACTTATTTGGTCCTACTAGAACAACAAGCCTAGGTGGAAATAAATATGGTCTAGTTATAGTAGATGATTACTCTAGGTACACATGGGTCATGTTTCTAGCGCATAAGGATCAAGCATTTTCTATGTTTAAGAAGTTCCACAAGGAAGTAACAAATGCTAGAGAATCCTCAGTTATAGCTATTAGAAGTGACCATGGTACCGAATTCGAAAATCAATTATTTGATGAATTTTGTAGCAAAAAGGGGATAACCCATAATTTCTCAGCACCTAGGACACCACAGCAAAATGGAGTTGTTGAAAGGAAAAATAGAACACTAGAGGAAATGGCTAGAACGATGTTATGTGAAAGTAACCTCCCTAAGTATTTTTGGGGAGAAGCCATTAATACTTCTTGCCATATATTAAATAGAGTTCTATTAAGACCCATCATAAAGAAAACACCATATGAACTGTGGAAAAACAGAAAACCAAAGGTTAACTATTTTCATGTTTTTGGATGTAGGTGTTTTGTACATAATAATGGGAAAGATAATCTAGGGAAATTTGACCCTAAATCTGATGAAGGAATATTCCTAGGTTATTCTACAACTAGTAAAGCCTATAGAATCTTTAATAAAAGAACTCTAGTTATAGAAGAATCCATACATGTTGTTTTTGATGACTCTAGTGACATCTCATCTAGTAAGAAGGTTAATTTTGATGATGATATTGAAATACTTGAAGAAAAGATAGATGAGATGGGATTACGAGATGATAATCAAAAGTTGATTGAAGGAGAATCATCAAACCAAGAGCCTATAGTGGATCATGGGCTAACTAAAGCTTGGAGGTATGCTCACGGGCATCCTAAGGAACTAATTCTAGATGATCCATCACAACCGGTTAGGACTAGAGCATCCCTTAGGAATATGAATAATCATCTAGCCTTTGTTTCACACTTTGAGCCCAAACATATAGAAGAAGCCGAAAATGATGTAAATTGGATAAATGCAATGCAAGAAGAACTAAACCAATTTACTAGAAACAAAGTGTGGGATCTAGTAGAGAGACCTTCTGAATATCCAATTATTGGTACAAAATGGATATATAAAAATAAGCTAGATGAAAATGGAATTGTTATACGGAATAAGGCTAGACTAGTAGCAAAGGGTTATAATCAAGAAGAAGGTATAGACTTTGATGAAACCTTTGCTCCCGTAGCTAGACTTGAGGCTATTAGACTATTATTAGCATATGCATGCTCTAAAGATTTCAAACTATTTCAAATGGATGTAAAGAGTGCATTTTTAAATGGGTATATTAATGAGGAGGTGTATGTAGAACAACCTCCTGGTTTCGAAAATCATCAATACCCTAATCATGTGTATAAACTAAACAAAGCACTTTATGGGTTAAAACAAGCACCTAGAGCATGGTATGAGAGACTTAGTAAATTCCTATTAGAACATGAATTCTCTAGGGGAAATGTAGACACAACATTATTTCTGAAAAGACAAAATAAGGATATGTTGTTAGTACAGATTTATGTTGATGATATCATTTTCGGTGCCACTAACAATCGCCTCTGCGAAGAATTTGCTGATTTGATGCAGAGTGAGTTTGAAATGAGCATGATGGGAGAACTGAACTACTTCCTCGGGCTTCAAATCAAACAATCTGAAGAAGGCATCTTCATCAATCAAGTAAAATATATCAAGGAGATGCTCATGAAGTTTGATATGGAGGGAAACAAATCAATCAGCACCCCCATGAGCTCATCATGTAAGTTAGACCAAGATGAATCAGGTAAATCCGTCGATCAAAAACTTTATAGAGGTATGATAGGTTCTTTACTGTATCTTACTGCAAGTAGACCTGATATTATGTTTAGTGTGTGCATGTGTGCTAGATATCAGGCTAATCCTAAAGAATCACACCTAGCTGCAGTTAAAAGAATCTTTAAATACTTAATAGGAACTAAGAACATAGGACTGTGGTACTCTAAAGAATCTAGCCTAAACTTAATAGGGTACACAGATTCAGACTTCGCTGGATGTAAACTTGATAGAAAAAGTACCAGCGGGTCTTGTCAATTTCTAGGAGAAAACCTAATCTCATGGTTTAGCAAGAAACAAAACTCGGTTGCATTATCCACTGCAGAAGCTGAATATGTTGCAGCCGGAAGTTGTTGTGCTCAAATCTTATGGATTAAACAACAATTAGAAGATTATGGCATTAAACAAGATGAAATCCCCATTAATTGTGATAACACAAGTGCCATAAATCTAACTAAAAATCCAATTCAACACTCAAGAACTAAACACATTGAGATAAGACATCACTTCATAAGAGATCATGTATTGAATGGTGATGTGTCACTCCACTTTGTGTGTACTGATAATCAATTAGCAGATATTTTCACAAAACCCCTAAGTGAAGAGAGATTTAGTGTGCTTAGAAGGGGATTAGGAGTGATTGATCCATCCTAGTGGGAGTTACCACTAGATTAATTGATTTTGATGATGAGAATGAGGTTAAAAGAGAGTTTCTATTCAATGATCATCATATCAGTCCTTAATTAGGTGATTTTCCCTCATTTGGCGCGATTATAGCAAGAGTTTTAAGTGCGTGCCAAGGTTAGAGACGACTCGAGTAAGTTTCAGAGCCGGCTCCTAAGGGGGAGTCGACTCGCGCATTTGCGGGAGTCGACTCGCAAAGCTGGCAGCAAAAGGGGAGTCGACTCGCGCATATTCTGGAGTCGACTCGAGGTCGAGTCGACTCGCGACTCAGGGGAGTCGACTCGCAGTCGGGATCCGACTTTTTAACCCTAGGTTTGTCGTTTCGCAAACACTTTTCCTCAAGCCGCCACTGTTCACAAAGCCCTAGAGCCGACTCCTAGGTCATCCCCGATCGTCTCCAAGCCTTTTTCCCGTCGATTCTTCGCCGGACATTGAGTTTCCATCCGTTCCTAGGTCATTTCCGGTCCGTCCCGAGCTTCCTCTGTCCGTCCTTCATCGTCCTCAAGGTATTTTTATTCCCGTTTAGGTCAAGATGCCTCGTAAGGCCGTCGTTAGGAAGAGGTCCCGTCCCGCGGCCGTTCCCGAGCGGCGCTCCAAGGCGCGGCATGATCCCGCGAGGCAACCACCTCCGGATCGTTCCCCGCCTAGGGAGGTTCATGTTAGGCCATTGGCCGGGAAGGCCGTCTCCACCGGGAGGTATGTCGATTTTGACTTCCTCTCCCGGGAAGGGTTCACCATAGGCGATAGGCTTAGAGCCCAGGGTCTAGAGTACTTCCTCACCTTGGACCTTCCCACCTATCCTGGCCTAGTTCAAGAGTTCTATAGTACCGTCCATCGGGGAGATGGAGGTATTGAGGGCACGGTATTAGGTGTCCCATTACGTGTCACGGAGGATCTCGTTGCCCATATCCTCCACCTCCCACTGGTAGGGGTAGCTCCTGCACATCCTGAGGATAGATTTGAGGCCCTTACGATCGTCTTAGGGCAGCCACCTCAGTCCCCCCTAGATGAGGTATCTGCTAGCTCACTTCCTATTGAAGTGAGAATCCTCTTGAGCATTCTATCCAGGTCCATCTTCCCTAAGACAGGAAGATTTGATTTTGTGAATGAGAGGGACCTAGCTATTATGTCTTACATTCTTCAGGACACCCCGGTCAACTTCCCCAAGCTGATTTATAGGTATATGTGTGAGCCTTTAGATAGACCTAGGCTCTCCCTCCCATACGGGATGATATTCACTCTCCTGTTTAGGCAGTACGAAATTTCCATTCCTGAGAGGGAACCCTCTCGTGCCTTGCGATGGACTGATCGCTTGGGTACGGGGACCATGCACAGGATGGAATTTCGGAAGAAAGACGGGATCTGGGTTAGGAAGTCCACTCTCACTGCTCAGACCACCAGACCATCACCCAGTCCTGAGCCAGACTCTGATTACCCAGACTCTCCACATCATCCAGACCTTCCATCCACTCCTCCTGCTCCTACCACCTCTGCCGGACCTTCCTCCTCAGCTCCACCATCTATGGAGGTCCGTATTGATCCAGAGCAGCTCCGAGAGCTGCGGCAGGAGATCGTCCGAGATTTGAGGGACGAGCTGCTCCGGGAGCTCCGAGGTTCCGTGCCAGCTGCCACTCCTGCACCCACTCCTGCACCCACTCCATCCTCCGCATTGGTGCCATCCTTGACAGCCGTGACAGACATGACGGCTAAAGTGCGGGAAGAGATATATAATATCAGGGATTTGATGCAGGCCCAGTTCCGCAACATGAGGGAGATCAAGAGCACCACTCGACAGTTTCGAGAGGAGATAGGCCGTGACATGCACACCACTACCGAGGGGGCCGAGCGCTTGTCGAATGTGATTGTCGGCAAGCTGGACGCACTTCAGACCTCAGTGACTGGGCTTCAGACGTCGGTGACTGAGCTCTCCACTATGCACAGCAGAGCCACCTCGTCTATCATCACACAGCTTAGCCATGTCACAGAGGCAGTCGCCCTCCTCATGGAGCGGAGCAGATTGGGAGGAGGAGCCACATCCTCCAGAGGAGGAGACGCATCCTCGAGAGGAGGAGCTACATCCTCGAGAGGAGGAGCTACATCCTCGAGAGGGGGAGCTACATCCTCGAGGAGGACATAGATGATTTTGAGTTGTGTTTTATCTTCTTTTGTATTGTTTTTGCCTTACTTATAGTATGCTCAAATGTATTCACCTTCATATCAATACAATGAGTAGACATCTTATCTTTATTTCTGTGCCAATTGACTGTGCCATTTGATGTTTGATTGTGCCATTTGTGCCATTGATTGTGTGTGTGATTACCTCCTTTTTGATATGATGACAAAAAGGGGGAGAAATATGTATAAAATATGTAATAAGGGGAGAAATATGGTTAAAATATGTAAAAGAACTCTTAAAAACACACACAAATTTGTTCTAAGTGGATTCGGTACCTCGAGGCTCATTATCTCTCTTTTGGGGCTCCTAATGGAGTAATCTCCAGAATCTATTCAAGGGATATTCGGAGATTAGCTTAATCGTACTCAAGAACAAATTGACAGATTTTCCCTCTAAAAACAAAAAATTCAGTTCAAAAATTTCAAAGCATTAAAAGGAAATTCAGAAAACTAAAACTAGTTGAATGCATATGTTGAGGGGGAGAATCTGAATTTTAATCAAGATAAATCATTGATAACATATAAGCCAAACAATTGATTGCATAATATGGAGGCTTATATAATTCCAAATGAAAGGGGGAGCTTTAACTCCGAAATTTAAATGTTTCACACCTTTCAAACTTGGATAAATTAAATTTTCAGACATTTGAATTCACTTGTAAATTTTATTTCATTATTTATTGAGCAATTCATTTTACGTATACTCAAAGTTTTGTCATCATCAAAAAGGGGGAGATTGTGGAGTGATTGATTAAAACCCCGTTTGATTTTGATGAGCTCAAAGCATTTGAGTATATCGTGTGATTACTAATGAATTCAATTGAGTGTTTCAGTGAAAATCCTGCTCAAGTGTTTCTAGACATGGTTTACAGTATTTTGGATAAGTTAAGAAGTCTGCTGAACCAATGTCTGAGACTCGAGTCGACTCCCGAGTTTCACGAGTCGACTCCAAGCGTATCAAGGTCACTGGCACGAGCTCGAGTCGACTCCTAATCAGTATGAGTCGACTCCGACTGAAAACAGACAGAAGGATAGAAGAGCAGTCTTTCAGATCTGAGATTCGAGTCGACTCCAGTGGAACGCGAGTCGACTCCCAGCGGTGCACAAAGAAAAAGTCAGAGAGTGTTTTATGGACTCTGAGATTCGAGTCGACTCCAGTGGAACGCGAGTCGACTCCCAGCGGTGCACAAAGAAAAAGTCAGAGAGTGTTTTATGGACTCTGAGATTCGAGTCGACTCCAGTGGAACGCGAGTCGACTCCCAGCGGTACACAAAGAAAGAGTCAGAGAGTATTTTATGGACTCTGAGATTCGAGTCGACTCCAGTGGAACGCGAGTCGACTCCCACCGGTGCACAAAGAAAAAGTCAGAGAGTGTTTTATGGACTCTGAGATTCGAGTCGACTCCCGCATTACGCGAGTCGACTCCAAGATTGTGCGACCATCAACAGAGAAAACCATGTTACTGCCACTGAGATTCGAGTCGACTCCCAGACAGCTCGAGTCGACACCAAGACAAGCTTCACGTCAAAAGGCAGAAGACCAACTTTCGGAAACTGAGAGCCGAGTCGACTCCAAGGAAGTTCGAGTCGACTCCAAGACTGGATGAGCCAAAAGACAGAGAATCGGGAGTTCGGGCTCTGAGATTCGAGTCGACTCCCAGGACAGTCGAGTCGACTCGAGAGGGCAAAATTCAAATTTGTATCCACGGTCTACAGAGGAAAAGCCGACTCCAAAATTGCCAGGTCAGCGCCAGAAGTTGGCGAGTCGACTCCGGGCCAAGACGAGTCGACTCCTAGTCGTGACGGCAACTTTAATTCAAACTTGGAACAGTTGCCGAGTCGACTCCTGAAAAGCTTGAGTCGACTCCCGCTACAGCCGAGTCGACTCCTGATCGCGCGAGTCGACTCCAACCCACCAACGGTCACATTGTCAGGCTGCGCAGAGTGTGCAGAACGGCCAGAAAAAGTGGAGTAACGGCTAGTTTCCGTGGGGGTTGGCTTAAATAGCCACAGAAGACTGTAGCAAAATAGAGAACATACATTCCACTCCAAGCATTCAAGTCTTCAAGCTTTGCAAGTGCTCTTCAACGAGAAAAAGGGGAGATCAGCATTTACTGCGCCACCAACTTCTCCCCAGCATTCAAAGCTTCCTCCTCCTACATTCAAGTCGATCACTCATCCAAGAGGAGACCAGAGTCAAGAAGCCATTCCTCTACTTAAGCTTAAAAGCGTTTGAGGGCTTCTAAACTCATCCTTGAATATATTGTTTCATACCTGCTTTTGAGAAGCTTATTTTCTGTTTTCTTTCTACTACGTGTATTTACTTGGTTCAATCGGGGGATTGAATCAAGGGGATAAAGGTTAGTTGGTGAGCCAGTTTTAAAACCAACGTGTGAAAGGGTTTGATTGTGAGCCCGGGAAAACAATCGGGGTTGGTTCTAGTCGGTGAGCCTGGGAAAACCGACCGAGTTCGTTGTTAGCTCGTAAAACAACAAGTTTGGTTGTGAGCTTGCAAAACAACCGGCTGTAATCCAAGGGGGTTATAGTGTATTCCCAAGAGAAACTTGGGGAGTGGACGTAGGAGCAAGGGATAGCTCCGAACCACTATAAAACTTGTGTTTGTGATTGATTGTCTCTTCCTCTTCTCATTTCATATTGCTCACAGCACATAGTAATTAATTAAATAACTTGGCATAGTTTTTAATTAATCATCCATAACGTTTTAAATTATCCAAATTGTTTTAAAACCCAATTCACCCCCCCCTCTTGGGTTGTCTATCTGGGCAACAAACTCTTTCAGAACTGCTTGGAAATCTTTTGCATGCTTTGCATCGGCTATCTTTTTGCTTGCCTGCATTTAGAAATTCATGTCTAAGAATCACGGAATTAAGGGGGAAAATCAGCATGATGTGTAGACCAATAGTCTTAGAGGCCTTATTAGAATGAAGCATATATACAATATGTCACCTCTATATAGCTGGAAGTCTCAAAATAGCTGCCACCATGTTATAGTAATTTAAACACTATGCACCAGAAACAACAATCGTGACCGCTACATCATTTGACAAGGACAAGTTCATGAATTACCAATCAAGAGCACAACCATGATATAGCTCTCAAAAAGGTTTAACAACCCAAGAGATCAATTACAGCAATTAAATACTAAGGCTGTCTTTGGTTCATGGATAAACCCCAAAAGTAATTGCAATCATGACCAACTACATTATTTGACAAGCACAAGCTCATGAATTACCAATAAAAAGTACAACTATGGTATACCTCTCAAATAGTTTGAACAACTCAAGAGATCAATTCCCAAATCTACGTTATATCATAATCACAAAGAATAACCAATTTTATCATGCGGGTAGAAGCAATTTCACATGTGAAAGAACATAAAGTTTCCACTTAATCAAAATGCCAAGGGAAAGATGGAAATGGTAGGAACACAAAAACAATCAAAATAAATGCCATAATGAATATTAATGAGCCCAAATCTACATTATATCATAATCGCAAAGAAATAACTAATTTTATCATGCGCGTAGAAGCAATTTCACATGTGAAAGAAGATAAAGTTTCTACTTAATCAAATACCAACGGAAAGATGGAAATGGTACCATTTGATGAGCGAACCAAAGACAAAATGCTGCATGATGGGCACCTTCTCAAGCACCTCAGCCTTATACATCTTCAGCATTCCACTGTTCACCTTGCTCCATGTCGGGACCGCACTAATATCATCAAGCATCGGGGAGTGCTCAGCAAACACCCCCTTCTTCACCTTCTTGACAAAAGCCACACAGGCCAAGTACATATACTCGTGGGAGAAGTTATCAAGAATGTCCTGGTTGTGAATCGACTTGGGCTTCATATACTTGTGATCAATAAGCTGAGCTGAGCCAAAGATAAAGGGGAGAAAGTGGTAGTCGTCGAGGCCCCAGACACCGTGAGACCCAGCGGGCTCGAGACAGTAGGTGATCTGGAGCCTGCGCATGAGTTTGAGGTAGGCGACGAAGACCCGGGTGACGAGGGCCGGGTAGTCCTCCTCCCTGATGAGGCCGAGGTGGGCGAGGCAGTAGAGGAAGGCGGCGAAGTTGGTCTCGTGGCCGGTGCCGTAGTCGATGGGGGAGGCATTGCCGAACGAGTCGAGGAGGTAGGGGAGAAGCTCGTCAGCGGCGGGGAGGAGCTCCTCGGAGGTAATAAGGGGGAGAAGGAGGGCGGGGGCCTCGGCGGAGAGGCGGGCGAGCCAGGAGCGGTAGGCGGGGTTGCCGTAGCGGGCGGAGTGGGGGAGTGGGGGAATCTCATCGATCCAAGAGGTTAGGGCTTGGAGGAGGGAGAGGAGGGAGGTGACGGTTTGGGGGAGGGGGGGAACGGGGTCGGAGATCTTGCGGCCGCGGACAGAGTGGGAGAGATCGGCGACAAAGCCAAGGAAGTGGCGGCCGGCAGCAGAGGAGATGGAGGCGGTGGGGCCGCCACAGGCGGAGCACACCGACGACGGTGGCGGGCTGGCCTCGGCCGCGGTGGCGGAGGTGGAGCAGACGGCGGCGCATGAAGAGTCGGCGGAGGCGGCGGAGGAGGGGGAGGAGGGCTCGGCGTCGGTCATTTTTTATGGGAGGCGATGCGGGGTTCGAAGGGAGAGGATGAAGAAGAATCGAGGCGGCGGGAGGGGGGAAGGGAGAAGAATCGGGGCGAAGAAGAAACGAGAGAGGGCGAGAGAGCGAGAGAGAGAGAGAGAGGAGGCGGGATGGGTGCGGGCGGAGGGAGAGGAAGAACCAGTTTCTTGCAACACTGGTCGGCGCCGGAGAGGAGGGAGGAGGAGGCAGAAGAAGGAGGAGGCAGAGGAGGGAGGAGGAGGCAGAGGAGGGCTTGATATGTCGATCGAGGATGAAGGAGGGGGGCGGACGCGGGTTTTGATGGGTATTTGGTTTTCAACGACGCTAATAAGCATCGTTTTAGGCCAACTCTACGACGACGCTAACGAGCGTCGTAAATTGCCGACGCTTTTAAAATGCGTCGGCTATTTTTGGCGCTCTGCGGGACATTGCCAACGCTTGCAGCAAGCGTTGGCAAAAACATGTCGTTAAAATCTCTTTTTCCTGTAGTGAAAACTCTCAATTAAAATTTTCAATTAAAATAAAACTAAGAAAAAGAATACATTGCTCTCATGAACTCATACTAGAGAAAAACATTGCTCTCATAAATAAAAAAGAAAAACTAAACTCAAACAGAAAACTAAAAAAAAAAATTGCAATGCCCTGTTTTCAAAGCATTCTCTCTTTCTCTCCCAAACCGAGCACTCCACCCTCCTCTTCTTTTCCCCAAAAATCGAGCTGAGAACCTCCTCTTCCCTGTTCTTTGGCCCAACCGAGCGCCCTCCTCCCAGCTCCTCCTCCCCTCTTCTTATAGCCCCTTGGAGACACGTTGAAGATGCTGGGATGCACGGTGATCGCGAACGGGAGAAGAGGCATCCCGACTGGCGCATGATCCTTGGCGTGATGCGGAAGAGGATGATGCGGGATGGTAGATCGCGGATGGATGGGGCGGACAGTTGGGATTTTCACCGCGTGAAGAACGCTGTCGCTGGGATTCCGGTAGGTGGATTCGGATGCGTCGTGGACAATGGGAGAGGCTGGATTGGCTCCGGAAGCTTCGAATGTTGGGATCACGACTTGAAATCGGACGTGGGAGGCTGAAAGATGGCAAGGATTGATTGCGAAATCTCTCCTATTTTCGCACAGCTCACGGCTGATGTTTGCTGGGAGACTGATCCGGAAAGGGGCGCTGCGGGATCTTTGCTGGAGGAAACGGTCGTCCGGGTCCACACGGAAGAGGGAGGAGCTGCAGACGCGTGATTTTTGGGAGGAATGAATGCACGGAACGGCTGCATGCTGCTGACGCGTTGTTCCTCCCCTGTTTTCGCGTGGGATGAGATGGGAAAAGAGACTAGAAGACCGGGACGTTGCTGTGAACGTGCTGGGAGGCTGGGAATGCGGTGCCTTGGACACGGAGGATCGCTCGCGGAATCGCTGTTGAAGTTGGAGAACCTGGGAGCGCGGGAGGAAGAAGAACAACAGTGAAAAAAAAAGTTTTATATCGTGACACTGTTCATATGAACAGTGTCATCACGTAACACTGTTCATAGGAACAGTGGCTTCACGGAACACTGTTTATATGAACAGTGTCTTCCCGAAACATTATTCATATGAACAGTAATTTCAGCCATGAACAGAAATTTTAGAAATAAATAGTAATTTCAGCTTTTGTTCATGGGATTGGAGGTTAAAAAGTTCTTTTTCTTTGTGATGAAGTGAGAGTGGGAATCTCTATTCTGGAAGAGTGCAGGTGCTAATCCGGAAAGGAAGGAACGCGAGGATCACTGGAAGATCGCACACGGGCTCGGATGTTTGGGTGCAATTATGCTTGATCTTATCATGGTAGGATTGGGCCCGCGCGATTTGGGGCCATGATGCATCCCTCTAAACCTTACTAAATGCGCATTTAAACTTTAATTTATACTAATCTGTGCCAAATAAAAATATAATATTAACTTAATGATTTTATCGTTATATGTTAGCAGTAATACTAATTTAAGCAGCATGTAGATCGCACTTTTGTGCTCTCATCACTTTTCTTGGCTGCTAGAGGCATGGATCACTGGTTCTTTGATGGCGGAGGAGAACAAGAGCCCAAGTGGAAATCGACTCTTCTTCCTTATGGCCTAGGGTTCTTGGGGACGGCGGCTTACATGCATGAGAGGAGGAGAAGAGAAGAGAATAGGGTTTTTCAGGAAGAAAGGAGTATCATATGATTTTATTCCATCCATACACAAAATACGTGAGTGTATATATACATGGTTAATCATGATCCAAATCCAAAAACTCTCATAGGCTAAACCACATGAGAAAACACTCAACCCAAGCCCATGTACATCCATAACTTGCATGCTCTCTCTCCCTTTGAGCCTAAACCTAGCCCAATAATAGATAGCCCCCTCAAGACCCAAATACTTGAGTCTCAAGCAGGTAGAAGACCAAATTCTGTCTCTACCTAAATCTAAAACAGGCCTGGGGTCGATCCTTTAACAGCATGAGTCAACCCTTGCTCTTCAGGGGTCGACTCTTTAACAGCATGAGTCGACCCTTACACTGTTTTCACTGCAGTTTCTTGCATTCCTTGCTTTGGATGCTCCACACTTGTGCCCACACATAGCCACCACACTTTTCTTCCATTTCCTTCTTTTGGTTCCTGGCGGTTTAGGCTTACTGCAAACACCGAAAATCGCAGCCAAACCTCGCTGGAATCCTAGGTAAGGACCTTGATCTTTTTGTCTTTTATTTTCTTATTCACAAGCCTCACCACCAGCCAAGATTTCACCAAAATGATCCGAGGAACCACTTTCTATTTTCTTTTTGCTAGCCTTCTCCGCTGCCTGCACTTGTCACTAGAGAAGAAGACCTGTCAGCTATGCCGATTTTGGTCGTCATTGGAGCCACACAGCCAAGGATCATGAAAATATGGAGAAAAGGATGAAACCCCTATTTTTGGTCGTTCCTTCTCTTTTTCTCTCATTGACCACCTGCCGCCCCTTATCGTCAGTCTTCTGGCTGTCGACCACCACAGCCACCTGGCCATGGTCCTCTTCTTCTTCTTTTTTATTCTTTTTTATTATTTCTTTCTCTTCTTTCTCTTTTGGCTGTGTGCCCCTGAAGCGGCTCTCGAGGCTCCTCTAGCAGGTGATGAGGTCGGTGCTGAGGCCTCCACTTTAGGGGTGAGCTGAAGTTTTGCTGCTTCCTTCTTTTTTGTTGTTGTTTGTAAACAAGGTCGGCCGCTAGATCCATTGTTCGGCTAAACAGGCCGACTTCAGAGTCAGTATCTTTGTATTAAGCCTCAGGGCTCTTTATTAATAAAATACATGCTTTCTTCAATTTTGTTGTCTTTGGACTTGTTCCTACTTGTGCTTTCAACGAACCTTTGTCTTTGACTGTTTGAGTAGGACTTCGCGCGTCGTCCGCTTTTGAATGTGATTTCATCATTTTTTTTTGAAGAATTTTACTAAGTCTTCAGGCTCAGATCTAGTTGTAGTGCGAGTCGAGGCTGGGTTGCTATTCGGCCGTTGAAACTTGAGTGCCCTTCGACCCGCAGTATCTGCCTTAGGCATCCCAAACTGTAGTCAGATTTCCATTCAGTGGTACTCGAGGTCGAGGAAGACTTGACTCGCGGTCGACGTAGCGGAGCGTCCTGAGTTTGGGCGGAACGTCATTAGGTTGTACCCAAGTTCGAGGGAGACTTGGCTCGCGGTCGACGCAGTGGGATGTCCCGAGCTTGGTCGGGACGTCATTAGGTAGTACTCGAGGTCGAGGGAGACATGGCTCGCGGTCGATGCAGTGGGGCATCCCGAGCTTGGTCGGAACGTCATTAGGTAGTACCCGAGATTGAGGAAGACTTGGCTCGCGGTCGACGCAGCGGGGCGTTTCGAGCTTGGTCGGCACGTCATTAGGTAGGACCCTAGGTCGAGGGAGACTTGGCTCACGGTCGACACAGCGGGGCATCCCGAGCTTGGTTGGAACGTCATTAGGTAGGACCCGAGGTCGAGGGAGACTTGGCTCGCGGTCGACCCAGCGGAGCCTCTTGAGCTTGGTCGGGACGTCATTAGATAGGACCCGAGGTTGAGGGAGCCTTGGCTCGCGATCGACACAATAGGTCATCCTGAGCTTGGTCGGGGCATCGTCAGGTTTCCCGTAAGGACTCGAGACATTTTAGAGACATCCTGAGGTTCACAAGCAGATCATCATTGGAGGAAGTTTTGAATGGTTAGGAGAAATCCTTGAAGAACATCTTATTGGTTGGATTTTCAAACATTGGAGACCCTTAAAAGGGCCTTATTGGTAATACATCCTGAAGTTCTTGGAGTGCCAACTTCAAGGAATGAGGGTTCCATCGAGGGATTCCAGCTTATATGCTCAAGGCCGTTGGACCCGAGCGACTCGATATAGCCCTTCCCAATTCGGGGCAAGCTTCCCTTGCTCCGTAGGTCGAGAGGCTTCGGCTTTCCTTAGGATGAGATCACCTGCTTTGAAGAGCTTGACTTTCACCCTAAAATTGTAATATTGTGCCGCTTTCTGTTGATATCTCGCCATGTGGATTCGAGCAACTTTCCTTGTTTCTTCGAGGAGGTCTAGATTGTTTCTGAGTCGCGGTGAATTTGAAGCTGCATCATAGCTCTCCACACTTGGTGATAGAAGACCTATCTCCAAAGGGATGACCACTTTCGTTCCATAGGCCAGGTTGAATGGAGTTTCGCCGGTAGGGATTCAGAATGTGGTTCTGTAGGCTCATAGGATGTTGTAAAGGTCTTCGACCCATTGTCCTTTAGATCGATCGAGTCTGGATTTAAGCCCTTGAAGGATTGTCCGATTTGTCACCTCCATCTCTCTATTAGTCTGGGGATGAGCGACTGAGGTGAAATGATGGTCGATGCCGAGCTCAGTGCAAAATTTTCTGAAGCGAGCATTGTCAAACTGTCGGCCGTTGTCGGATATAAGGACGCGAGGGAGCCCAAACCTGCAAATTATTGATTTTCAAACAAAATCTCGCATCTTCGGCTTGGTGATTTGGGCCACTTGTTTAGCTTCGACATGAACAGCCAGGAGGCACTGATTGAAGTCAGTGGAACTGAGGGTCGACGCTAAATGTTGGCGTTCCTCTGACATCTGTCACATCTTTGAACAAAGCTTGTGGCATCTTTTTGAAGCGTAGGCCAGTAGTATCCCTGGCATAGAATTTTGTAGGCCAGAGCTCGACTTCCTAGGTGGTTTCCACAAATCCCCTCATGAACTTCTCGCATGGCGTAATCCGCTTCCGAGGGACGGAAGCATCTGAGGAAAGGAGACGTGAAGGACCTGCGGTAGAGCTTACCTTCATACAGGAGGTATTGGAAAGCCTGGCATTTGATTCGGCGGGCCTCGAGCTCATCATTGGGGAGAATTTCATTCTGTAGGAAGTCGACAAATGCATCTATCTAGCTCGGCTCGGTTTCAACACAGAGGACTAGTTCAGGCTCCTCGGTGCTTGGTGTTTTGAGGTACTCGAGTATTGTGGTCTTTGGAAGTTCGCTTATGTGGAAGGTCGCCAACTTTGATAGCAGGTCAGCCCCCGTGTTCTCTGTTCTGGGAATATGTTGAATGTCGAAAGTATTCAGCATGGAGGTAATATCCCGCACCTTCTGGAGATACTTTTGTATTGATGGCTCCCTTGCTTCGAAATCTTCTAAGATTTGGTTCACGACCAGTTGAAAATCACTGAAGACCTTTAGGCTGCCGACCTCGAGCTCCTTTGCCAGTTTTAGTCCGGCAATGAGTGTCTTGTACTCCGCTTCGTTGTTCGAGGCCGGAAACTCGAGGCGTAAAGCTTACTCCGTGACCACTCCATCCGAACTGGTGAGAATGAGGCCTGCCCCACTACCCCCGAAGTCGAGGACCCCTCCACATGTAGGACCCATGGCCACTCTAAGGCGTCCTCTTTCGGTGTAAGCTCGGTCTCGGAGTCGTCTGGCAGGGTGCATTCCACTATGAAGTCTGCAAGCACTTGTGCTTTGATTGTTGGCCTCAGGCGATATTCGAGGTCGAATTCTCCAAGCTCGACTGCCCATCTTGCAAGTCTTGTCGTATGATCCGATTGTTGCAAAACTTGTTTTATGGGCTGATCAGTTAATATGGCCACGGTGTGGGCTTGGAAGTACGGCCGGAGCCTTCGGGCCGAGATGAGTAGCGCGTAGACCGTTTTCTCTAATTTGGAATATCGAGTCTCTGCATCTCGTAGAATTCAACTGGTGTAGTATACGAGTTTTTGAGATTTGTCTTCCTCCCAAACTAGGACCAAGCTCATTGCTACCGAGGACACAGCAAGATATAGGTAAAGGAGCTTGCCTTGCTGAGGTTTTGTGAGCAATGGAGGAGAGGCGAGATAAGATCTGAGCTCTTTGAAAGCTTGTTGGCACTCTTCGGTCCGTACAAAGTTCTTCGGCCGTTTTAGAATCTTGAAGAAGGGGAGGCATCGCTCTGCCGACCTCGAGACAAACCTTCCCAAGGCTGCAACTCGTCCAGCGAGCTATTGTACTTCCTTGATCGTTCTCGGTGGTGCCATCTCCTGCAGTGCCCGAATCTTTTCTGGGTTCACTTCGATTCCGTGCTGAGTTATCACAAAACCGAGGAACTTGCCTGAGGTGACTCTGAAGGCACATTTTGTAGGGTTGAGCTTCATCTGATACTTTCGAAGCATAGAGACTACTTCGCCGAGGTCAGCTATATGATGTCGGCCGTCTGGCTTTTTACTAGCATGTCATCTACATAGACCTTCATGTTCCGGCCTATTTAGTCCTTGAAGACTTTGCTGACCAACCTTTGGTAAGTCGTCCCAGCGTTCTTCAACCCGAATGGCATCACCTTGTAGCAATAGAGGCCTTTGTCAGTGACAAAGACTGTCTTTTTCTCGTCTTCGGGCGCCATTCGGATCTGGTTGTACCCTAAGAAGGCATCCATGAATATCAACAGTGTTAGGGATCAACCTTACGAATGCGGAATATAAAGGATAGTAGGAGAAAGAATAACACGGCAAAAACAATAGCAAAACGCACAAGACACTCAAGTTTATGTGGTTCGGAGTCTCTTGCTCCTACGTCCACAGCCGCACAGATCAATATTTCACTATATGATCAAAGGAAGTTACAGAGATTCAAGAGAAGAGAAACAAACTCTCTTTCTCACAGCAAACAATCTCTCTCAAGACGAGCAACACGTCGTCTTCCTGATGCACACAAAGGATCTACTTTTGGAACCTCTCGTTGATGAGTTCTAGGGTTTCTCTAGGTTGCAACCACACCTCTCGTGTCCCTCAAGAAGTCTATATATACCTCCCAATCTCTTACTTTGATTAGGGCTCAAAAAACCTTGGCTTGGACCCGGTTCATAACTCAGCCTCGCGTGAAAACCGTGCTCGAGTCGACTCCCGCAATTCTGCGAGTCGACTCGGCAACAGTCCACAGAAAAATTTCTCTCTGTCTGCCTGTGGGAGTCGACTCCTGGAGTTCTCGAGTCGACTCCAATACTGGGGAGTCGACTCCAGGTCTGCTGGAGTCGACTCCAAAAACTGTGCCAAGACTACCTGCGTGCCAGAGTCGACTCCAAGTCTGCTGGAGTCGACTCCGGACCTTGCTGAAGGTTTCTTTCTTTGCTGATTCAACTTTGAATCTTCTCGAAACTCTTTCCGGCTTGTCTTTCCTTGATCCTCCACCACCATAGTGCACATAGGGGTCTAGAAAAAAGGAATGGATCAGGCTCCACAACCCAACAACTCTCCCACTTGGAGACTGATACATCCAGTCGTGCATCTATCTTAAAAATAAACAAACTTCCATATCTTTATATGTATTCTTTGTGCGGCACCTCCATTCAACTATCTTTGGAGGCCAATTGAGGCCATGCATCGCCTCAATTTCTCTGTAGTGACTGTCTTAGTGAACATATCAGCTGAATTCTTTACTCCTTGAATCTTCTCAAGTAACAAACTGCCATCTTCTAGCAACTTTCTGATGAAGTGATATCTCAGCTGTATGTGCTTCGTTCTCGCATGAAACATTGGGTTCTTAGCTAAGTGAATAGCACTCTGACTGTCGCAGAATAGTACACTACAGTTCTGTTCTTTGCCCAGCTCTTTCAGAAGGTTTTGTAGCCAAATCATCTCCTTGCTGGCTTCTGTAATGGCAACATATTCTGCCTCAGTTGTCGAAAGAGCAACGATCTTTTGCAGTTGTGAGAACCAGCTCACTGCTGTCCCGCCTACGGTATAAACATACCCTGTGGTGCTTCTTCTAGTGTCAGTATCACCTCCTAGGTCTGCATCCACAAAACCTTGTAGTGTTTGACTGCCTTTTCTATAACACAAGCCTACATTTTTGGTACCTTTCAAATATCTTAGGATCTACTTGACAGCCTCCCAATGTTGTCTATCCGGATTGGCCATGTATCTGCTCACAGCTCCCACTGCATGTGCAATGTCGGGTCTCGTGCATATCATAGCATACATCAAGCTGCCTACAGCTGAAGCATATGGTACCCTTGACATCTTCTTCAGCTCCTCATCATCCTTGGGTGATTGCTCTTTTGAAAGTTTGAAGTGGCTTGCCAAAGGTGTCTTCACAGGATCTGCATCTGTCATATTGAATCTATTCAGCACCTTATCAATGTAGTTAGCTTGAGAAAGCTTCAGTGTTCCAGCCACCTTATCCCTTTCAATCCTTAGCCCAAGCATCTGTTTTGCTGCACCCATGTCTTTCATTGCAAACTTCCTTGATAGCTCTTTCTTCCGTCTTTCAATCTCTTGTAGGTTCGGTCCGGCTATCAACATGTCGTCAACATACAAGAGTAAGATGATAAAACTGCCATCAAGTACCTTATGATAACAGCAATGATCTTCTTGACATCTTGCGAAACCATTGTTGATCATGAATCCATCGAACTTTTTGTACCACAACCTCGGGGCCTGTTTCAAACCATACAAACTTCTCTTCAGTTTGCATACAAGGTTCTCCTTGCTAGGGACTGCAAAGCCGATAGGTTGCTGCATGTAGATGTCTTCATCAATCTCTCCATGGAGAAATGCAGTTGTAACATCCAACTGCTCCAAATACAGATTTTCTGCTGCCACAATACTCAGAATCATTCTGATTGTTGAATATTTGACTACCGAAGAGAAAATCTCAGTGTAGTCGATACCTTCCTTCTGTTGGAAGCCTTTCACAACCAACCTTGCTTTGTACCTCTTGCTGCCATCATGTTCCTCTTTAACTTTGTAGACCCACTTGTTCTGTAAAGCCTTCTTGCCTTCTGGTAGTGAACTGAGCTCCCAAGTTTGATTTTTATCCAAGGACTTCATCTCGTCCTTCATGGCTAACTCCCACTTCACCGAATCTTTGCTTTCCATGGCTTCTTCATAACACTCGGGTTCACCTTCATCTGTCAATAGCAGATAATGTAAAGAGGATGAATATGTTAGATGTATGCCCTAGAAGCCAATCTGGCTGACACATTGTTAATTCTAGGAACATAATTTTGTACTTGACTATTTATTATTGAATAAATAAAAGGCATCTTTTCAATCATATTAATTATGTGTCTATGAATCGTCCAAGAAATTAATAAGATGATGATGCATATTCTCAAGAGTTGAGAATTTGAGCCATGTATCATTGGTGATTAATTTCTAAATGCTCCTGATCAATGGAACATCACGAGGACGGTGATCGATCTGATCAGTGCACAGATCACTTTCCTTCTGGATGGACGAGACTTGAGTCCACAGTGTAGGGACACTGAAGTGATAGTGCAGGTGCTTGTTAGAGAACAAGGGTACTGAGCGTGACCAAGACAAGAAGTTACTTGGACGTCTATCCACTCGTCAGTGACTTGCTTGATGTTGCAGTAGTATGACTGGTCCTTTGACCTGCGGTGCTTCGGCTACTCACAGTGAGGTTATTGTAGTTTGACTACACGTATACATGGTCTCTAGTCATATGGGTTCTTGTAGTGTAGATTGGCTGCAGTAAGTTCACTGTAGGAGTAGGGTATGCACTTACATGGAATCTATCGACCTTGATAGAAGAGGAGTGATCCTATGTGATTTGTTAGACTGAGTTCTAAGACCTTGGCCAGGGCAGTAATATAAAGTGGAGAAAGAGTTTTCCACTATCGAACTCGAGTCAAATAAATCTTGACATATGACAGACGAAGGAGTTTGACGAGTTATCCATGACCTCCGTCCTGTAGGGATCCACGATAGAAGGACTGTATCTCATGATAACTGCACCTAGAGGTTCATCATTCTATTCTGCTGGGTAGCCACTACATGCTGCTAGGTGTCACTGGTGGATGGTGGGACTCATAGGGATTATTTCGATGATCGATAAGCCCTAATGAGTAGAGTTGGAATCGTTCCGACCCATTGAAAGGAGTTTTCAATGATATTGTGATAGAGATCACAATATATCTCACTACCAGTCAGAGTAGAACCTATGGGGTCACACACACTAGAAGCATTGACCGATCTGATGGTTGAATCGTGATGAGGAATCACAAGTAATCAATTCGATTGATAATAAGCTGAAGAAGGAACAAAGAGAATTAATTAATTGGACTTAAAACAAGAGTCCTACTTGGAGTAGGATTCCTAGAGTCCTAATTGGATTAGGATTAGGAATCCTACTTGGACTGAGATTCCTACTTGGACTGGGATTCCTACTTGGACTAGAAATCCTATTTGGAGTAGGACTGGGATTCCTACTTGGAGTAGGATTCCTACAATCCTAATTAGCTTAGGAGTTTTGAATTAAATTTGGATTCCTACTTGGAGTAGGATTCCTAGAGTCCTAATCGGATTAGGACTTCGAATTCAAATTAGAGTCCTAATTGGATTAGGACTAGAATTAAACAAGTCCTAATTGGATTAGGATTTCTTAAGTCCTAATTAATTATTAATCTAATGAATCAACATGACTCCTAATTGGATTAGGATTGAAGAGTTCAATTGAGTCATGGTTCATTCAAGTTCTAATTGGATTAGGACTAGCATAGATTGAACCCAATTGATTCATGATTTGGACTAAACCAAATAGGAGCCCTAGATGCCTTTATAAGGCTTTGAAAGGAGGTGCCCTAATGATAAGTGAAGCCCTCCTCCTCTCCATCACGTGGCCACCCTCCTCTCCTCTCTTTTCAGCCACTAACAACAAAAGGAAGAAAAGGATCTTGGTGGCCTCCTTCTTCCTCCACCATTTGGTTCCAACGCAAGGAAGAAAAAGAAGGATGTAGGGCTTCGTTCCTCTTCTTCTCTTCATCCTTCTTCTTCCTCCTCCTAAGCACAATCAAGGATTGATTGAAAGGGAGGATATCAGCCATCAAAGTTATCTCTGCAAGGGAGCTAGCACCCCGGGGAGATAGAAAGCTTGGATTGGTTTTCTGCTTCGTGTGGATACCCGTAGAGGCCGGGCACTTGAACGACTTCAAGCGAACCTTCATCCTAAACCACGATCATCAGTTTGCGGTGATCATCTACCCGCACAAAGGTGAAGATCTGATCTTCTAATGTTATTTAAAAGTTTTTAATCCTTATCTATCTACGAACGATTTTTAAACAACGTTCATGCGATGAACGGTTGATCCCGCACATGCCACTTCCGCTGCATCTGAAATTTTTGAATTTCAGCGGCATGATCGGGGTTTTCTAACAGTGGTATCAGAGCTTAGGCTTCGTAGATTAAGGTAAGGATTAATTATTAATAGGCTTATTAGAACTGAAAATTGAAAGATTATGCATGCTGAAAATTTTCTGCATGCAGATTTTTTTCTAGGATGCTGATTTTTGCATGCTGATTTTTGCATGCTGATTTTTATATGATAAGATGATGATTCTAATTGCATTGTTAATGAGATTACAAAGTTTAGAATCATGATTAGCATGATCAGCAACCTATGTCATGAGATAATCAGTTAGTTTTCAGATCTGAAAATTATAATTGCTGCATGTGGTGATGATCATAGGATTCAAACCCTTTTGGTATTAAATGTAAAGACCTGCGATGTGATCTGCAATGTCATGTAATTTTTCAGATGCTTGCATGCATCTTATTTGATGTTTTGAGAGGCCTGCGTGCCTCCTAAAAGAAGATGTAATTTATTATTATTTTTATTTCACATCTGGTTGTATTTCTGTGATGTGATGTACGTCAACGGTCAAGTTGAAGACAAGGCATGAGATGAACAGGGGTCTAAGCGGTTGATGGCGATTGGATCAAGAGTTGGTCAAGGATCGAATCAAGGAGGCTTAGAACCAATTCAAGAGTTGAAGACCAATTGATCGATTGACGTGCATGTGCTTGTAATACGACCTAATTAGAATCCATGATCATCACCTATTTAATGTTTAGCTTTATTTTGATGCTGCGATTATAACTGCCTGTGATGTGCCGTTTGCATGTGATGTGAATGAGAGCGGGGTAGATAGGTTTACATGTGATGTAGCAGACCCAATTGAGACCTAAATTAAAACCTCCTCAATCAAGTCGAGAGTGAACCGACATGAGCGAGTCATATTAGATTAATTGATCTAATTGGTGTCTAGGAAAGCATGAAAGGTGGTTACTTAATTAGGACCTTACTCTCTGAGTAAGGGGAGCCTCCCACCTGCTTACCTGGCCAATTGTTCGATTACCTCTTATGAAGAGCTCAAGTTGCAAACACTAAGACCTGATTAACTAATATTAAGTCAATAGGTCTTCCAATGTAGTAGAGCTGCTAAGGCCTTTCTGATGTTGATTTGTCTCGGCTGGATACAGTGGTCAAGTTGCATCGGAGGGCTGGACCTCTCTATAGACATGAGATGTTGTAGGATAAAGGTGGGGTTGGACACCAATAACTGTTAGGTGAGGACCCAATAACGACTTTATTCCTACGATTATACGGTGGGTCTGACTTAACTAAGAAATGGGACCAATAACTGTTAGGTGAGGTTTTCATGGCTTAGAGACCAAGTTACACTGCAACATGCTTGAGAAGCATTGTACAAGAGTTGTACATTCATCAATCTATGTGTCACCAATAACTGTTAGGTGATCGTAACAGACCAGCACTCTAACCAACTGAGCTATTTCCCCCTGTGGCATGTAAATCGGTGGGACCGCAGTACCCACTAGAAACCCTAGTCGTGTGGAATTTTCGTTTTCCTACCAGGGGAGTGTGAGGAATTCGAGAAAATAGTGGGAGTTACATTTGTTCTAAAAGACCTTAGAACAGATTAGGATCAAGTACAAAAGTCTAACTAGAATCTTTACTCTCTGAGGATTATAAAGTCAGCTTCTAGACTCTTAACTCATATCCTATAGAACAACCGTTTGACCAAACTCAATTATAAAGATTGGCTCAGCAAATTTCAAAAAAAAAAAATCATTTTGAATTATGAGAAATTCGGGTACATGCTAGACCATGGAATCTCCGTGTTACCAATCCGTCCGATCACTGATCAGCGTAAGACGCTTGTTAAGTGGACGAACAATAACAATAAAGTTAGGTGCTGCACAATGGCATCCATGTCCAATGCATTACAATGCCAGCATGAGAACATGAAGACTGCCAGGGACATATTAAATCACCTGCAAGAGTTGTATGGTGATCAGAGTCACGCAGCTCGGTTTGAAGTGTCCAAGAGGCTCTTCAAAGCCAAGATGCACGATGGGCAGTATGTCCATGATCATGGTTTGACCATGATAAAGGACTTAAAGAAGTTTGAGAAGCTCGGCATGACCATGCACAAGGAATTGCAAATGGATTTGATCCCGTAATCCCTTCTAGCTTCATATGAACAATTTATAGTAAATTACCATATGAACAAGATTGTATGCACCAAAACAGAATTGTTAAAAAAATTGGTAACTACCTTAGGGACGCTGAAGAGTTCAAGGGGCATCGTTCTCACTGTTGAGTTGATTTCTACTTCCAAGAGAGAGTCTATTTGGAAGAAGAAAAAGCCTGCGAAGAAACAGAAGACCGAGAAAATGCCAAATGAGGAAGTTCCAAGAAAAGGCCAATTGCAAGGAAAAATGTTTCCATTGCATCATGGACGGCCATTGGAAGAGGAACTGTCCTACATACATGGAAAAGCATAAAGAACATAAAGGGTGACAGACCTTCAGAAGGTATGTCAGAAATGCTCAAGATACTTAGGGACTGTTACCTATTGTTCGCAGAAATTTGATTTCTGTATTTTATTTAGCACAGAAAGATTTTTATTTGAAAAATAAATTGATTCAACATGGTTTTATGATTGACAGTCTCTATCACATACATATGGATGTATCTGTGAATATATCTGAGCAAACAGTGAATACCATAGGATCTAATAGATCCAAAAATGAGATAAATCTAAAGTATTTGTGGCACCTCAGGCTTGGCCATATAGGAGAAAACAGAATAAACAAATTGGAGAAACATGAGCTTTTGGGCTCATTGACTTTCGAGTCATATTTGATTTGTGAATTCTGCCTTCAAGAAAAGATGGCCAAATTATCCTTTGTAGGACACAGGGAGGTCCACTAAAATACTTACCCTAGTACACACTGATGTGTGTGGCCCATTCGATGTGCAGGCTAGGGGTTGTAATTTTTTACTTCATTTTACCGATGATTTACTCACGGTATGGATATGTGTATGAGACACAAATATGAAACTTTTGAAAGGTTCAAAAAGCTTAGATATGAAGTAGAAAAATAAGCACAAAAACTCATTAAGGTTCTTCGATCAGATCGAGGAAGTGAATACCTTAATGGAGAGTTTCGTGATTATCTCAAGGAGAATAGTATAGTTTCATAATGGACTCCTCCTGGTACACCTCAAGCTCAATGGAGTGTCAGAGAGGAGGAATCAGACTCTATTGATATGGTTCAGTCCATGATGAGCTTCACTGATTTACCCTTGTTTCTTTACATAGATGCCCTATTTTCAGCTATTTACTTGTTGAATAGAGTTCCCTCTAAATCCGTTCCTACCACACCGTATGAGATATAGCATGGTAAGAAACCAAGTCTTAGTCATCTCAAGATTTGGGGATGTCCGGCCCACGTCAAAAGACTATAAGCGGACAAACTAGAGGCTAGGACCATAAGTGCTCGTCTTATAGGATATCCTAAAGAGTCATTAGGATACAATTTTTACGTCTCAGAGGATCACAATGTGTTTGTGAGCCGTCATACCATCTTCTTGGAAAACCAGTTTATCCTTGATAGAGGCAGTGGGAGGAAAATTGAGCTTGAAGAGAAAGTCTCTGAAAAGCAACGAGTCATGGATCCTATCGAATCCATTAATACAGAGCCAGTACACGATGTCCCTCAACCACCTCGCAGATCAAGTAGGGTCTCCCATCCTTCCGATAGATACTTAGGTATACTAGAAGAGAATACCGAGGAAATGTTCCTAGTGGGAGATAGGGATCACACGCAGGATCCCAAAACCTACGACAAGGCGATATCTGATATCGATTCCGAGAAATAATTGGAGTTAGACTCCATGCATTCCAACCAAGTTTGGACCTTAGTAGATCCACCAGAAGGTATTGTACCTATTGGATGCAAATGGATCTACAAAAGAAAGATAGGTTCGGATGGAGAGGTAGAGACCTATAAGGCAAAGCATGTGGCGAAAGGGTATAGTCAGCGCGAGAGCATTGACTATCAAGAGACCTTTTCACCTGTAGCCATGCTGAAATCCATCAACATTGCTTGCCATTGCAGCATTTCATGATTATGAAATCTGGCAGATGGATGTGAAAACAGCTTTCCTGAATGGATATCTTGATGAAGACATCTATATGGAACAGCCTTTGGGTTTCACTTCCAGTGATGGAGATCACAAGGTCTGCAAGCTGCAAAAGTCCATCAATGGACTAAAGCAAGCATCTCGGAGTTGGAACACTCGTTTCGATGACGCAATCAAAATGTTTGATTTCATCAAAAACGAAGAGGAACCATGTGTTTACAAAAGGGTTAGTGGGAGTGCTGTTGTATTTCTCGTACTGTACGTGGACGACATCCTCCTGATAGGGAATGATATTTCCATGCTAACCTCGGTCAAGGTCAGGTTGTCAAAAAGGTTCTCCATGAAAGACCTTGGGGAAGCATCCTATATTTTGGAAATAAAGGTCTATAGAGATAGATCTAAAAGGATGCTTGGCCTATCACAGAAGATGTACATAGAGGAAGTGCTGAAAAGGTTCAGCATGGAAAACTCTAAAAGGGGTCTCTTACCCCTAAGGCATGGAATTAATCTCTCCAAGAAGATGTGCCCCAACACATCTGAAGAGATTCAACGCATGAGCAAGATCCCCTATGCATCAGCAATAGGGAGCCTCATGTATGCCATGCTATGTACATGACTTGATATAGTACATGCTGTGAGTGTCACGAGCATATGTCAATCAGATCTAGGCAAAAAGCACTGGATAGCTGTGAAGAACAGTCTTAAGTACTTGAAAAGAACTAAGGACATGTTCTTGGTCTTTGGGAGAAGATCAGAGTTGAAGGTAGAAGGATGCACACATATTGATGATAGAAAGTCTACATCAAGATATGTGCAATGGTGGTTCAGTAAGTTGGAAGAGTTCCAAACAACCAATCATTATAGATTCTACCTTAGAAGCTGAATGTTAAGCCGTATCTAAGGGTGCAGTGGAAACCTTCTAGTTAAAAGTTCATTGCAGAGTTAGGTGTAATGTCATTAGATGTCATAACACTTTACTGCGATAACATTGGCACCATAGCACTAGCTATGGAGCCAAGGTCTCATCAGAAGTCCAAGCACATAGAGCGGCGCTTCCACCTCATACGCGACTATATTGAGAAGAAATATGTAGAGGTGCAGAGAGTAGACTCCGCGGATAACATGGCAGACCCGTTCACTAAGCAGCTAAGTCAGCAAAAGACTGAAGCCCACCTTGAAAAGATGGGGCTTAGATATATGACTGATTGACTTTAGTGCAAGTGGGAGATTGTTAGATGTATGCCCTAGAAGCCAATCTGGCTGACACATTGTTAATTCTAGGAACATAATTTTGTACTTGACTATTTATTATTGAATAAATAAAAGGCATCTTTTCATTCATATTAATTATGTGTCTATGATTCGTCCAAAAAATTAATAAGATGATGATGCATATTCTCAAGAGTTGAGAATTTGAGCCATGTATTATTGGTGATTAATTTCTAAATGCTCCTGATCAATGGAACATCACGAGGACGGTGATCGATCCGATCAGTGCACAGATCACTTTCCTTCTGGATGGACGAGACTTGAGTCCACAGTGTAGGGACACTGAAGTGATAGTGCAGGTGCTTGTTAGAGAACAAGGGTACTGAGCGTGACCAAGACAAGAAGTTACTTGGACGTCTATCCACTCGTCAGTGACTTGCTTGATGTTGCAGTAGTATGACTGGTCCTTTGACCTGCGGTGCTTCGGCTACTCACAGTGAGGTTATTGTAGTTTGACTACACGTATACATGGTCTCTAGTCATATGGGTCCTTGTAGTGTATATTGGCTGCAGTAAGTTCACTGTAGGAGTAGGGTATGCACTTACATGGAATCTATCGACCTTGATAGAAGAGGAGTGATCCTATGTGATTTGTTAGACTGAGTTCTAAGACCTTGGCCAGGGCAGTAATATAAAGTGGAGAAAGAGTTTTCCACTATCGAACTCGAGTCAAATAAATCTTGACATATGACAGACGAAGGGATTTGACGAGTTATCCATGACCTCCGTCCTGTAGGGATCCACGATAGAAGGACTGTATCACATGATAACTGCACCTAGAGGTTCATCATTCTATTCTGCTGGGTAGCCACTACATGCTGCTAGGTGTCACTGGTGGATGGTGGGACTCATAGGGATTATTTCGATGATCGATAAGCCCTAATGAGTAAAGTTGGAATCGTTCCGACCCATTGAAAGGAGTTTTCAATGATATTGTGATAGAGATCACAATATATCTCACTACCAGTCAGAGTAGAACCTATGGGGTCACACACACTAGAAGCATTGACCGATCTGATGGTTGAATCGTGATTAGGAATCACAAGTAATCAATTCGATTGATAATAAGCTGAAGAAGGAACAAAGAGAATTAATTAATTGGACTTAAAACAAGAGTCCTACTTGGAGTAGGATTCCTAGAGTCCTAATTGGATTAGGATTAGGAATCCTACTTGGACTGAGATTCCTACTTGGACTGGGATTCCTACTTGGACTGGAAATCCTATTTGGAGTAGGACTGGGATTCCTACTTGGAGTAGGATTCCTACAATCCTAATTAGATTAGGAGTTTTGAATTAAATTTGGATTCCTACTTGGAGTAGGATTCCTAGAGTCCTAATCGGATTAGGACTTCGAATTCAAATTAGAGTCCTAATTGGATTAGGACTAGAATTAAACAAGTCCTAATTGGATTAGGATTTCTTAAGTCCTAATTAATTATTAATCTAATAAATCAACATGACTCCTAATTGGATTAGGATTGAAGAGTTCAATTGAGTCATGGTTCATTCAAGTTCTAATTGGATTAGGACTAGCATAGATTGAACCCAATTGATTCATGATTTGGACTAAACCAAATAGGAGCCCTAGATGCCTTTATAAGGCTTTGAAAGGAGGTGCCCTAATGATAAGTGAAGCCCTCCTCCTCTCCATCACGTGGCCACCCTCCTCTCCTCTCTTTTCAGCCACCAACAACAAAAGGAAGAAAAGGATCTTGGTGGCCTCCTTCTTCCTCCACCGTTTGGTTCCAACGCAAGGAAGAAAAAGAAGGCTGTAGGGCTTCGTTCCTCTTCTTCTCTTCATCCTTCTTCTTCCTCCTCCTAAGCACAATCAAGGATTGATTGAAAGGGAGGATATCAGCCATCAAAAGCTATCTCTGCAAGAGAGCTAGCACCCCGGGGAGATAGAAAGCTTGGATCGGTTTTCTGCTTCGTGTGGATACCCGTAAAGGCCGGGCACTTGAACGACTTCAAGCGAATCTTCATCCTAAACCACGATCATCAGTTTGCGGTGATCATCTACCCGCACAAAGGTGAAGATCTGATCTTCTAATGTTATTTAAAAGTTTTTAATCCTTATCTATCTACGAACGATTTTTAAACAACATTCATGCGATGAACGGTTGATCCCGCACATGCCACTTCCGCTGCATCTGAAATTTTTGAATTTCAGCGGCATGATCGGGGTTTTCTAACAGAATATCTATCCGGTTGTCTGGAGATTCTTGTAGATCTTCTCAGCTGCGGTATACTTGGTTGAGGTTGTGCCGCAACAGTTTCTGAATTTTTAGGATTTCTCTAAACTCTTTTGGCAACGTCTTCTTCTGTAATCTCTTGCAACTCAACTTGCTGTTTTTCCTTACTTTGCTCCCCTACATTCTCAAGATCTAAAGTATTCTTGTCCTTATAGAGAACTCGCTCATTGAATATCACATCCTTGCTTCTGATGACCTTCTGGTTCTGCGCATCCCAGAACTTGTAGCCAAAATCATCTGTACCGTATCCAATGAAGAAACATTTTCTGGACTTTGCATCTAGCTTGTCCCTTTTCTCTGCATTGATGTGCACAAAGGAGACACACCCAAAGACCCTCAAGTGTGACAAATTTACTATTTTTCCTGTCCACTCTTCTTCAGCCAATTTGCAATCTAGGGGAACCGGCGGGCCTCTGTTTATCAGATACACTGCGGTGTTGACTGCCTCAGCCCAAAACATCTTGGGCAAACCAGCATGGATCCTCATACTATTGGCTCTCTCGTTCAGGGTTCTGTTCATTCGCTCAGCCATCCCATTTTGCTGCGGTGTGCTCAGTATTGTATTCTCCATTCGGATTCCATTCTCTGCGCAGAATTTCTTGAACTCGCTGCTGTCATACTCACCGCCATTATCAGACCTTAGTCGTTTTATCTTTACACCAGATTCATTCTCCACTAGACTTTTTCACTTCTTAAAGGTGACAAATACCTCTGATTTGTGCTTCATGAAATAAATCCAAACCTTTCTGGTAGAGTCGTCGATGAACGTGACATAATAGTGTGAGCCTCCAAGAGATGCAACCGGTGAAGGCCCCCACACATCTGTGTGTACAAGCTCTAGCTTTTCTGTCTTCGGTGTTCTTCCACCCTTTGAGAAACTAACTCTTTTCTGCTTCCCAAATATGCAGTCTTCACAGAGACCTACATCAACAGTTTTCAGATTTGCTAGCTTGTTCTTTTCACCATCATCTTCATACCTTTCTCACTCATATGTCCGAGTCTGCGATGCCAAAGACAACTATCTGCACCTCTTTCTGCTAATGCCACCGTATCCTTGGTGTCATTGGTCATGTAGAGAGTTCCCAACTTGTTCCCACGTGCTATCACCATAGCTCCTTTGGTAATTTTTCATGAACCACCTACGAAGGTAGTAACATACCCTTCGCTGTCAAGCTGCCCAACAGAAATCAAGTTTCTCTTCAAGCCTGGGACATGCCTCATATTCTTCAGTTTCTACACTCACTGATTCAGCATCCTGATATGAACTTCACCTTTCTCCACAATATCTAAAGGCTCATCATCAGCGAGATAAACCTTTCCGAAGTCTCCTGCAGTGTAATTCAGCATACACTCCTTCCGTGAGGTAGAATGAAACGAGGCTCCAGAGTCTAGTATCCACGATTCTATAGGACTGTCCACGCTGAGAATCAGAACATCGTTGGCTTCATCTGTGGTTGCATTCACGGACTCCTCATTCTGCCCCTTGCTTGGATTCTTCTTTCTGAGCCAACAATTCTTCCTTGTGTGGCCCATCTTGCCACAATGCCAGCAGCCATCGCCTTTCGATCTAGACTTGCTCCTCCTCTTAGACTTCGATCTGCCACGATTTTTACTGTGTTGCACAGTTCTTCCTCTGCCTTCAGATGTGTTCAGAATCGAACCAGATTTCACACCAGACTCCCTCCTTCTGATATCTTCACTGAGTATCAGATTTCGGACCTCCTCAAACTTCAGTTTGTTTGAGCCGCAGGAACTGCTTACAACTATGCTAGCAATCCCCGGCAACGGCGCCAAAAATTGATAGTCAACTTTAAAGACCACGCAATAGCACGTATCTGGTAGGATAGTGATTACGGGTATCGATCCACAGGAATTGGGGTATAGTTATTTTTCTTTAAAAATATTTGAAAAAGAAAATTTGTGATGAAAATTAAACTAAGAAATTTGATAAAAAAAAATGCAATTAAAATGATATCAGTTTGAGGGAATCTAGGACAAGGAATTCACCACTAACATCGGAACAAGGGTTATTTATAATTTATTTCGTTCTTGGATTAACATGCAAATTGGCTACAGGCCTAATAAGCATTCGAATAGAAATTCACAAAAGTAATTTAGGCATAATCCATCTTCAGTTGGCATGAAATGTCTACCCTAATCTAAGGTGGCAACACATCGCATCTTCCCTAAGCATGGACTATCTTATATTTACTTAGTGATCATGAAAAACAGTTGTATAAACATCATACTTAAAATCACAGAAATTAAATATGAGATGAAATAAAATATTCATTAAGAACAAAATAAAGTTTATACAACTCCAAGAATAGAAATAAAAAATATAAAACCCGTGTCCCTTTGTTAGGGTTGCATCCAGCCCTAGTGAGGAATTTAAGCTTCCATGTAGTGGAGGACGGCAGCAGCAGCACAGCAGCGGGCTCCCATCTTCATATGAAAATCTTCTGCTTTCGTCCCACTCCCTCTATTCCCAAAATATCACAAAGTATTCTCTCCCTCTCCTTTTTTTATTCTTTTGTGGGAACTCCCTAAGAAGAGCCAAGCTCTTCTTCTCCCGGTGGGGAACTTGGCCTCTGAGGAGAGATGGGTTTCAAGGGGTCCGTCTCCTCCCCTTTTATAGCCTTCACCAGCCTTCTCCTCTCCCCTGTTTTGAGTGCAGATAAGGATGAAGACGCAGTGGGATAAGGATGCGGCTGCTGGATAAGAGCAGATCTCTCTTGATCCTTGAACGCGGAAGATATGTGGGGCGGTTTGGGAGCCAATGCAAGGCTATTCATGGGATAGAGATGAGTTGCGGAATATCCGGTCGTGGGAGGAGATGATGGTATGGACGCTGGAAGAAACGGAAGAATGGAACGCGGACACATGAACTCGTCCGTGGATAGGTCTGGGAATAATCCGGAAGAACATCTTGGACATTGGGAGGAGCTGAGCTGGGACGTTGGGATTGAATGGATCTAGAGTTTGGTTGGCGATGAAGATGGGATGCTACACGTAACAGGGGAGCTGGAATCAAGCCGGAAGAGGAGGATGCTGGGAGATGGAATTCCGTTCGTGGGATATTGAGAAGGATGCGGATGAGATCCTGAGGTTTTCTGGGAGATGGCTGGTTGTAAACAGGATTAGATTTGGAAGTGATCCTTTGATGCTCACAGGATGGGGAGGTGATAAGGATGCTGGGACGTGATCCACGGATGGCCGAACGTGGGATGCTTGGATTGGTTTGAGTCAATCTGGCATGCCGGCTGGGAGTGGTTCCGAAACAGGGGATGTTGATGGTTGTTGGGAACGGAACTGGGAGCTGATCCCTTGAATCGCGGATGATTAGGGAGGATATGGCTGGATCGATGAAGACTTGGGTTCTGTTCGCTGAAGCAGATGGGATGAAGGCGGGATGAGCTGGGGGATGGGATTTGAGTTTATCCCGTGAAGATGGAGGCTCTGATCCGTGAAGCTCGGGATGCTGTCATGGATCTGGATGGTCATCATGAATGAGATCAAGCTTGGGCGGACGGGATGTAGATGCTGGTGAGGTGAAGGAAGATTTGATCTGTGGTTGTGTTCCTTGTTCCAAAGGGGTACACGGCTTCGTTCTTTGCGGATGGAAGCTTCTGTTCTTCGGACATGGACGGGAGGACGTGGAACAGGGAATATTGGGAATGGCTGAAGACGCGTGGAAGATAAGTAAGATGAGAAAGATGCGGGAGGAGAGAACATGCACGAGATATAAAGCAGGGGAATTAATTCATAGATGAAGATGATATGGATGATGGAATGACTTGAATGGCTGATTTCAACCGAGATGAAGACTATTCTACGGATGTGATACGGGCTCAAATAGTGCAACGTGGGAGGTTTTAGGAAAGAAGGTTGAAATATCAACGAAAGGTTGAACTCGATTGGATGTGAAAGAAACAGATGAGTTAGACTGAATCAGAAATCTGAGAGGGTCCGATTCACGGGGTGCATGCGATTCAGGTTCAGTGATCATCCCAAATAAGTTAGACTCAACCTGCATAGATTAGATTCGATCAATAAAAATAATCAAACTTGAATTATTTCTAATTAAAATGCAATGATGAAGGTAACACAAATTTTTAGTTGAATTTACAAGATATATGAATTAAAATAATGATAAGTGCTATGAATAAGATATTAATTTATGCATTATTTAGCACTTATCACACCCCCCAACCTACATTTTGCTAGTCCTCGAGCAAAATATAAAAAAAAACTAACTCACTTTCGCAGGATTCGCGATTGCATTTACCGTATGCAATAAGGCTTTAAACCCCTAGGTGGCCCTAGTGGACGAGTTTTGTCTCGTGAGGATTTCCGGCTTAGATACCCACAAACTGGTGTCTTTACCCAATAGAATTTATTTTATCGTTTCATAAAATCTAATTTCAAATGCATAAGTGCCAATAATTTACACACAAAGTTTTAATTACTAAGTCAGCCCAAATCCTAGGTCAGTATGCAACTTAAGTTGAAGTCATTAAATTTCTGTTAGAGAGTTGTAAGGCTAATTTATACTTGGGTGCTCGGTGATGTCTGGACCATACACAAGCTAAGGCTTTAGATTCTCCAAAATACTGCTAAAACTAGTAGTTTCCAAGAATTGGTCAGATAAGACCTAATCACTGATTCAAAATCATCCTACCTTGCAGGATTTCGAGAGTTGTGGATGTTTACTTTAATACCTCATGGGCTTTATCTATAATATTCCAGTTTACTCGAATTTTTACAACGACGGCTTTCACACTATCGTCTTTTTCAAGGTCAATATTATTTTCTCTTTTTTTATTTTTTTTATTATTTTTTTTATTTTATATTTATTACGCACTTTTACTCTTGTAATGATTCCTCCATGTAACGAGCATTCAGTCAACACTCCCACACTAGATGGCATAAGGTGTTAGGCATCAAGACTCCCCTACGGACCTATGCTCGGATGCATCATTGCAAGCCCGCTGACCTTTGACAATAGGTAGCCCTTTTCGATGTACATGACTAAATTCGCTTCTTTTTTTTTTTAATAGCGAATTAGATAGGTATGATTCATCAGGACTCAAGGTTGCTACCAGACTTAACAACATCATGTTAAACCTAACCCTTAGAAGTGCAGGCCATACGTGTTGTGAAATTTCAAAGTAAAAATTATCTTACAACTCGCTAAAAGAATTTTTAATGAAAAGAACTCAAGTTGTCTTACTTCTGACTAATCATTAGGCTTGTTAGATTTTATATACTTTATGTATTTATCATTTCAGCACTAAGGCATAGAAATTAGGTTTTTTTTCGAAAAACTTATTCAATAATGCGAAAATGCGTTTTTTTTTCCGAAAAACTATTCAAAAATGCAAAAAATTTCTTCAAAAATTCCAATCATATACCCCCCAACCTAAATCAGACATTGTCCTCAATGTTTTTTTTTTGAGATGAATATTATATTATTATATTTTTTTATATTTTTTTTTATTTTAGTTTGGACGAAAATATGATGCATATAGAGGATAGAAGCATTTTACCGTATTTGCATCAGTAATATGAGGGATCCTGTTAATGCAATATAACAAAAAAAATACGACAAGAAAATATGCAAAAATAACCTACGAGAATTGGGTTGCCTCCCAACAAGCGCTAAGTTTAACGTCTTCAGCCAGACGCAGTGCATCCTTATCAAATCATACTGGGTTCATGCGGGGTTCTCCAAGGAAGAAAATTTGTGGAAGACTGATTGTTGGGCAGGAAGTTAACTGCTTCTATGGCCTTGTCTATATCAAAGTCAAAATGGGCCAAGTATGTTTTCAGAGGATTATCTGCCAAAATATAGGGAAGGGTTTCTTCTACAAGATCGTCCATTTTGTCTATTAGGAAGCACTCAACCTCCTTTGCAGGTTGATCAAAGGCACGAAATATATTTAATTTGACCTTCATATTCCCAAAGGATATATTCATCACCCCAGTTCTACAATTTATACTCGCATTGGCTGTAGCTAAAAAGGGGCGCCCAAGGATCACGGGGATTTGTTTCTTAGGATTAGGCTCATATTCCATATCAAGGACGATAAAATCTACTGAAAAATAGAATTTGTCTACCTTGACAAGAACATCTTCAATTATCCCACGTGGTGTTTTTACAGATCGATCAGCCAATTGAAGGGATACCGAGGTTGGTTTTAACTCACCTAACCCAAGTTTCTCATAAACTAAGTAAGGTAAAAGGTTGACACTTGCCCCTAGATCTAAGAGTGCTCGATCAATGAAATTATTTCCCAAGACACAGGAGATGGTGGGAGCACCAGGATCTTTAAATTTCGGAGGGGTGTTGTGTTGGAGAATAGAACTCACTTGCTCAGTTAGGAAGACCTTTTTAGGCACATGTGTCCTAGATTTTCGCTTTTGGGTACAAAGGTCTTTGAGAAATTTGGCATAGGAGGGAACTTGTCTAATAGCATCAAGAAGCGGGAGGTTGATTTTGACTTGTTTGAAAACCTCCATCATCTCCTCTAGTGAAGTTCCTTTCTTGCCAAAGGGAGTGGGTGCATTAAGTGCTTCAAGAAATGGGGCCTTTGGAATGTGAGTTTTGGCAGAAGGTGGACTAACTGAAGAAGAAGAAGAAGGTTTTAGATTTCCATTTGACACATTTTTATCCTCTTCTCCACCTTCCTTATTGTTATCCTCCCCAATCTTATTGTCTACTACACGTCCACTCCTTAGGATAGTCAAAGCATTGGCTTGTTCATGATGAATTGAATTTAGTTGATTCTCTTGAGCCATGTAGTGTCCCCTAGGATTACTCACTGGTTGGCTTGGAAGTTTTCCTTCTTCTCGCTTGTTTAATGCATTAGCTAGTTGTCCCATTTGGGATTCTAGCTTGGCATAGATTGTGTGTGAGAGTGCACCAATTGTGTAATAGTTTCCAAACCTTGAAGGGAGGTCAACACTTTCTCCTCAAAGGCTGTGTTTCTATGGGGTGGAGGAGGAGTGTGTTGAAAAGGACGGTAGGGATTATCATTCTGGAATGGTTGAAAGTTTTGGAAATAAGGTTGGGAAGTATTGGGAGTCTGCTGCTTCCAAGAAAAATTTGGATAGTTGCGCCACCCCGGGTTATAAGTGTTAGAATATGGATCATTACCCGGTCGGGACTGTGTTTGGGCAGCATTTACTTGCTCTTGCACAAATTCAGGGAATTGTGCTGCCGAAGGGCATTCATGAATAGGGTGAGACAGGCTAGAACAAAGAGCACAGACTTGTGCTTGGGAAAAATTTGGAAGCTGTTCTCTAGACATTAGCTGGTCCAACTTGCAGGACAGTGCATCTACTTTGTCAGATAGACCTATGGACTGGCTAACTTCATATATGGTCCCTTTTCTTTGAGAACTCGGGGGTGCTTGACGAGCGGAGGAGGCATAGTGGAGAAAATTTTCATTAAGGTTTTCAAACATCTGCCATGCCTCATGCTCACTCTTAAGCATGAAAGTTCCCCCACAAGAAGCATCAACCATCTGACGGTTTCGTTCAGATAATCCGTCATAAAAGCATTGCACTAATTGCCATTTGGGTATTTGATGATGCGGGCATTTTCGGAGTAAGTCTCTATATTTTTTCCAGGTTTCATGAAATTCTTCTCCGTCAGATTGGGAGAAGCTCGTGATCGCACGCCTAAATTGGTTCGTTCTTTCTATGGGAAAATATTTTTTCAAAAATTCATGTTGCATTTGAGCCCAAGAGAGAATAGAATTGGCTTCTAATGAATGGAGCCATTGTTTAGCTCTATCCTTAAGGAAAAAAGGAAACAGCCTAAGTTTCAGAGCATCATCAGTGAAGTTCTGAATTTTGACAGTGGTACAAATCTCAAGGAACTCATCCAAATGTTTATATGGGTCTTCATTATTGAGTCCATAAAAAGAGGAAAGCATTTGGATGACACTAGACTTAATTTCAAAATGTGTAGCAGCGGTGGTATCAGGTAGTCGAATACAAGATGGAGAGGTATAAATGGAAGGAGTGAAGTACTCCTTTAACAGTTTGGGTTGCTCTTCAGCCATCTCGACAAGTGGTGTAGATCCTATGGTTCTATAGGTACGGATTTCGGCTCGAAGGGTCCTAATAGAACGCTCTATTTCAGGGTCAAAAGGTACTAATTCCGAAGATCTGGAACGACACCCTAGCATGCATTAAAACTCTTCTGATCAATCAAGTGCAATCAAGCATGCATTAAAAGAAAATCACATCAAATCCTTATGTTTGCCCTAAAATTGCTAGACAGCTCCTAACTGGTTTGAAGAGCGCACCTAAGCCTCCAATTCGGTCTAATGAACTGAGTTGACCAGGTAAGCTCCCAGGTAAGTGGGGGGGGTCACGATGCGTTACAAAGGTCCCACTTAAAAACCACTTGCCTCGAACAGATGAACTATCTCCCTTGGGACAAAGCTTGCCTAGACATCAACTGAGCCACAGAGCGAAATTGGTGCAACTTTCGGTGATCTTCGTCCTATTGAGCTCGAATGTCCCTAGGGGCCAACGTCTAATTGATTTTAATTAATGTGATGGCTATGTGAGAATTGGTTCACCTAATTTGGGCAAGAATCTGGTGATGAAATCCAGTTCTTATCTTGTAGGGGTGATTGCCCTTACTATGTGCGGATTAATTGGTGTATGTGTATCAAGCATGCATTCACACTTTTGCTGAATTTAAAAATCAAACAATCACCACAAAAGGGAATTTAAATAAGAAAGGTTTAGAGGTTACCAAAGGAAATTTTCCCAGCAATTTTGAAAAAAAATTTAGGCAAACCTCGACAGCATTCCTTTTCCAGCAGTTCCCTTTTTGATTGTCCCAGATGCTCTCTTTGATTCCTGATCAAATCATACAAAAAGAAAAACCCAAAAATTAGTAAGAGAAAAAAAAAGGGATAAGTAAAGTAACAAAAATAGAAAATATTTTTTTTAGATATATATATTATTATTATTATTTTATTTTTATTTATTTTTTTTTAAATTTTTTTTTATGAAAAGAAAAACAACTATGCTAGCAATCCCCGGCAACGGCGCCAAAAATTGATAGTCAACTTTAAAGACCACGCAATAGCACGTATCTGGTAGGATAGTGATTACGGGTATCGATCCACAGGAATTGGGGTATAGTTATTTTTTTTTAAAAATATTTGAAAAAGAAAATTTGTGATGAAAATTAAACTAAGAAATTTGATAAAAAAATGCAATTAAAATGATATCAGTTTGAGGGAATCTAGGGCAAGGAATTCACCACTAACATCGAAACAAGGGTTATTTATAATTTATTTCGTTCTTGGATTAACATGCAAATTGGCTACAAGCCTAATAAGCATTTGAATAGAAATTCACAAAAGTAATTTAGGCATAATCCATCTTCAGTTGGCATGAAATGTCTACCCTAATTTAAGGTGGCAATACATCGCATCTTCCCTAAGCATGGACTATCTTATATTTACTTAGTGATCATGAAAAACAGTTGTATAAACATCATACTTAAAATCACAGAAATTAAATATGAGATGAAATAAAATATTCATTAAGAACAAAATAAAGTTTATACAACTCCAAAAATAGAAATCAAAAATATAAAACCCGTGTCTCTTTGTTAGGGATGCATCCAGCCCTAGTGAGGAATTTAAGCTTCCATGTAGTGGAGGACGGCAGCAGCAGCAGCACAGCAGCGGGCTCCCATCTTCATATGAAAATCTTCTGCTTTCGTCCCACTCCCTCTATTCCCAAAATATCACAAAGTATTCTCTCCCTCTCCTTTTTTTATTCTTTTGTGGGAACTCCCTAAGAAGAGCCAAGCTCTTCTTCTCCCGGTCGGGAACTTGGCCTCTGAGGAGAGATGGGTTTCAAGGGGTCCGTCTCCTCCCCTTTTATAGCCTTCACCAGCCTTCTCCTCTCCCCTGTTTTGAGTGCAGATAAGGATGAAGACGCGGTAGGATAAGGATGCGGCTGCTGGATAAGAGCAGATCTCTCTTGATCCTTGAACGCGGAAGATATGTGGGGCGGTTTGGGAGCGAATGCAAGGCTGTTCATGGGATAGAGATGAGTTGCGGAATATCCGGTCATGGGAGGAGATGATGGTATGGACGCTGGAAGAAACAGAAGAATGGAACGCGGACACATGAACTCGTCCGTGGATAGGTCTGGGAATAATCCGGAAAAACATCTTGGACATTGGGAGGAGCTGAGCTGGGACGTTGGGATTGAATGGATCCAGAGTTTGGTTGGCGATGAAGACGGGATGCTACACGTAACAGGGGAGCTGGAATCAAGCCGGAAGAGGAGGATGCTGGGAGATGGAATTCCGTTCGTGGGATATTGAGAAGGATGCGGATGAGATCCTGAGGTTTTCTGGGAGATGGCTGGTTGTAAACAGGATTAGATTTGGAAGTGATCCTTTGATGCTTACAGGATGGGGAGGTGATAAGGATGCTGGGACGTGATCCACGGATGGCCGAACGTGGGATGCTTGGATTGGTTTGAGTCAATCTGGCATGCCGGCTGGGAGTGGTTCCGAAACAGGGGATGTTGATGGTTGTTGGGAACGGAACTGGGAGCTGATCCCTTGAATCGCGGATGATTAGGGAGGATATGGCTGGATCGATGAAGACTTGGGTTCTGTTCGCTGAAGCAGATGGGATGAAGGCGGGATGAGCTGGGGGATGGGATTTGAGTTTATCCCGTGAAGATGGAGGCTCTGATCCGTGAAGCTCGGGATGCTATCATGGATCTGGATGGTCATCACGAATGAGATCAAGCTTGGGCGGACGGGATGTAGATGCTGGTGAGGTGAAGGAAGATTTGATCTGTGGTTGTGTTCCTTGTTCCAAAGGGGTACACGGCTTCGTTCTTTGCGGATGGAAGCTTCTGTTCTTCGGACATGGATGGGAGGACGTGGAACAGGGAATATTGGGAATGGCTGAAGACGCGTGGAAGATAAGTAAGATGAGAAAGATGCGGGAGGAGAGAACATGCACGAGATATAAAGCAGGGGAATTAATTCATAGATGAAGATGATATGGATGATGGAATGACTTGAATGGCTGATTTCAACCGAGATGAAGACTATTCTACGGATGTGATACGGGCTCAAATAGTGCAACGTGGGAGGTTTTAGGAAAGAAGGTTGAAATATAAACGAAAGGTTGAACTCGATTGGATGTGAAAGAAACAGATGAGTTAGACTGAATCGGAAATCTGAGAGGGTCCGATTCACGGGGTGCATGCGATTCAGGTTCAGTGATCATCCCAAATAAGTTAGACTCAACCTGCATAGATTAGATTCGATCAATAAAAATAATCAAACTTGAATTATTTCTAATTAAAATGCAATGATGAAGGTAACACAAATTTTTAGTTGAATTTACAAGATATATGAATTAAAATAATGATAAGTGCTATGAATAAGATATTAATTTATGCATTATTTAGCACTTATCAGTGACCTCTTTGATGAAACAGGCCTCGAGGAGTTTGTCCACCTCCTCGGCCGCCGCTTGTTATCGTTCTGGTGCAAAGCTTTATTTTTTTTGTATGACGGGCTTGTAAGTCGAGCTCACCTGGAGTCAGTAAACCATAACTTCGGGATCTATCCCCGGCATATCAGTGGGCGACCAGGTGAATATGTTGGCATTGGCTTGGAGAAATTTGATCATGCAGTCTCGTTCACAAGGGCTCAGGCTGGAGCCGATTTGTACAGCTTGATCTGGGCGGTCCTCTTTTAAGAGGATCTGAAGTAGGAGTTCCCCAGGCTCTGCTCGTTGCTTCTTAGGCTCGTCTCGTACCTCCAGGGTCTCGATGGGCAGTGCCTGGGCCGAGACTTGGGCTAATGCTTCAGCCGGTTGTTCTGCTTCACTTGGCTTTTCAATTGGTTACTTTGCTCTTTAAGAGTCGCCATGTAGCACTGTTTGGTTGTTGCTTGATCACCTCGAACTTCGCCGACTTTCTGTTTGGTGGGGAATCCCACAAGCTAATGATAAGTTGAGACTACGGCCCGAAGGGCATTGAGTCCTGGTCGGCCGAGAATAGCGTTGTAGACCGAAGCCACACGGACCACTAGAAAGTCCGTTCTTACAGTACTTTCTCTGGGGGCAAGCCTGGCCATGATAGGTAAGTTAACTATAACTTCAACCAGGACTGAATCCCCGATGAATCGACCAGCGGAGCATTCATTCTTCGGAGCTGGCCCTCCGTCATTCCTATTTTTTGGAAAGTATCATAAAATAACACGTTTGTTGAGCTTCCATTATCAACCAAAATGCATTTTACATCAAATTTATTTACGACCATAGAGATGACCACAGCGTCATCATGGAGAGTCTCAACTCCTTTCAATTCTTCATCCGAGAACGAGATGGCCTCTGTCGTGCGTTGACGCTTCAAGGGGGGCTTCTTTCCTAGCTAGTTTTTTAGTCGAGCTCCCTTCAGTAGGGCCTCCTCCTATGGCATTGATGGTGCCGGCAATGGATCTATTATCGTTTTGATCTTCAGGTGGCGCGGCAATCTCCGCTGGTGCTCCTTCGTCACGCTGGTTCCGTACGAACCGATTGAGTATCCCACGACGGATGAGCGCTTCAATCTTGTCTCAGAATTGGAAGCACTGCTCTGTGTCATGGCTGTAATCTCGATGGAAGCGGCAACACGTCTTAGAGCATTGTCGAGCTTCCGACTCTCGCATTGGTGGTGGAGCTCGAAGATAGCCTCGGCCTTCTTGATG